>NC_041382.1:205569646-205585641 GCF_002162155.2 Triticum dicoccoides
ACCTCCTCCGGCCTTCTCTCTAGTCGCCCGTACCCACCGCCGCCGCCAACTGCGGCCCCGCGCCGACGCAGCCCCGCAACCTGCCGCGTGCCCTGGCCCCTGCCCGCGCTGCCGTCCGCCCCCACACGCGCCTGTCGCCGCACTGCTGCGGCCCGACCGCGGCCTCCGCTCGCTGGCCCTGCCGCCCACCGCTGTCGGCGCCGCCCTGTCCCCTCGCCCCGCCGCGCTTGCTCCGGCCAGCCGTGGCTGCCGGCCGCGCACCCCCCGCGGCCATCTCCTGCGACCGGCCCTGGCGCCCTGGCGCGCCCCTTCGCCCGTGACCGTTCGGGCGGGTTCGCCCGCCCGTTACCCGCGCCCAAACCCGCTAGGCCTCCCCTAGGGCCAATGATAGGAGGGCCCCGCCTCCAGAACGCTTTTTAAAAATAATAATAGTTAATTAAATAAATAATTAACTTAATTAATTTTGATTAATTAAACTAAACAATTTATTAAACTAATTAATCATAATTAGATTAATCTAATAACTAATTAAACTAACTATTGTTAGTTAATTAATCAACCAATGATAGTGGGGCCCACCCCTAATTAATCCCGATTAGGTTAATTATAAATGGTTAATCAAAATGTGTCACTGACCAGTGGGACCCACTGGTCAGGTTGACTAGTCAACCCTGTTGACTGCTGATGTCATGCTGACGTCAGCAAGCTCTGTTTTGGATAATGTTGAATTAAAATAATTAAATAAATCTTAAAAATGATTTAAATCTTTTAAAATTAATATAAAATAAACCGTAGCTTGGATGGAAAAACTTTGTACATGAAAGTTGCTCAGAACGACGAGACAAACCCGGATACGCAGCCCGTTCGTTCGCCACGCATCCCTAGCATAGCTAACATGCAACTTTTTCCCTCCAATTCATCTGTCCGAAAACGTGAAACACCGGGGATACTTTCTCGGATGTTTCCCCCCTTCACCGGTATCACCTCATACCGCGTTAGGGCACCCCTAGCATCTCTACTTGTCATGTCATGCATCGCTATGCATCTGTTTGCATTATATTCATTGTTTCTTCCCCCTCTTCTCTCCGGTAGACTATGAGGCTGAAGCTGCTGCTGGTGCCCCGATCGACTACGCTGTTGACGACCCCTCTTTCTTGCCAGAGCAACTAGGCAAGCCGCCCTGATCACCAGATATCGCCTACTCTTCTCTCTACTGCTTGCATTAGAGTAGTGTAGCATTTACTGCTTTCCGTTAATCATATTCTGATGCATAGCCAGTCATTGTTGTTACAACTGTTGATACCTTACTTGCAATCCTAAATGCTTAGTATAGGATGCTAGTTTATCATCAGTGGCCCTTCATTCTTGTCCGTCTGCCATGCTATGCTATCGGGCCGTGATCACTCGGGAGGTGATCACGGGTGTATACTTATATACGTATTATATGATACCTATGGTGACTAAAGTCGGGTCGGCTCGTAGAGTACCCGCGAGTGATTCACGGTTTGGGTCCGGAAGGACATTTGTCCGGACGGCCCTCTGAGTGAACCTTTGTGGCGGAGCGACATGAGGCAGGGTGTGACCACCTAGGAGAGAGGTGGGCCTGGCCCTGGTTGGCGTCCGCGGTTATTTCAAAATAACAGCTTAACGAGATCGGGGTATTTGATCTGAGTCTGGCTACTGGCCTATACGCACTAACCAACTACGCGGGAACAGTTATGGGCACTCGACGTCGTGGTATCAGCCGAAACCTTCGTGACGTCAGCGATTGAGCGGCGCGTGCCGACTTGGACTGGAATGCCTGCTCTTGTATAAGGGAGGCTAGGTCTGCTCACCGACCGCGTACGCAACATGCAGGTGTGCAATGGGCGATGGGCCCAGACCCCTGCGCCATAGGATTTAGACTGGCGTGTTGACCTCTCTGTTGTGCCTAGGTAGGTCTGCGATGTGTTGATCTTCCGAGGCCGGGCATGACCCAGGAAAGTGTGTCCGGACAAAGGGGATCGAGCGTGTTGGAAAATGTGGTGCACCCCTGCAGGAAAGTTAATCTATTCGAATAGGCGTGATCTTCGGTAACAGGACGACTTGGAGTTGTACCTTGACCTTATGACAACTAGAACCGGATACTTAATAAAACACACCCTTCCAAGTGCCAGATACAACCGGTGATCGCTCTCTCACAGGGCGACGAGGAGAGGATCATCGGGTAGGATTATGCTATGCGATGCTACTTGGTGAACTTACCATCTATTCTCTTCTTCTGCTGCAAGATGGAGGTTACCAGAAGCGCAGTCTTCGATAGGACTAGCTATCCCCTTCTTATTTCGGCATTCTGCAGTTCAGTCCACATATGCTACCCCTTTTTCATTTGATACCAATGCATGCATATGTAGTGTAGCTCCTTGCTTGCGAGTACTTTAGATGAGTACTCACGGTTGCTTTGCTCTCCATTTTCCCCCTTTCTATACCCGATTACTGCGACCAGACGATGGAGTCCAGGAGCCAGACGCCATTGTCGATGATGACTGCTACTACTCGGGAGGTGCCTACTACTACATGCAGGCCGCTGACGACGACCAAGAGTAGTTTAGGAGGATCCTAGGCAGGAGGCATGCGCCTCTTTCGATTTGTATCCCAGTTTGTGCTAGCCTTCTTAAGGCAAACTTGTTTAACTTATGTCTGTACTCAGATATTGTTGCTTTCGCTGACTCGTCCATGATTGAGCTCATGTATTTGAGCCCTCGAGGCCCCTGACTTTTAATATGATACTTGTATGACTTATTTTATTTATAGAGTTGTGTTATGATATCTTCCCGTGAGTCCCTGATCTTGATCGTACACGTTTGCATGTATGATTAGTGTATGGTTGAATCGGGGGCGTCACAAGTTGGTATCAGAGCCGACTGCCTGTAGGAATCCCCTTCCACACTCCTTGGCCGAAGTTGAGTCTAGTTATTGAAATTTTTTTACTAACATGGCTGTGTGGCTTACGGACCCACGTCGCCACTGGGTGGTATTAGGATCTTTTATTTCTCGCCTATACTCCGGGACTCTGATCACTCTTCTATTCGGGTTAAATGATTTTACTAAATCTGACTCTAGGTTCTCGTAACTACTTCTCCCGGAGAGCCCCTTACCACAGATGATCGCCTACTTCACCAGAAGATTTTGAAGATACTCTTCGATCATTCCCGAGATCCTTGTGCCCTCTGTGTCGGAGTAATGGGTCACGGGTAGGCTAACCTGAGGCCCAGAACCTTTCAAGACATCGGGGCTGGCTGCGCCCCTCAAGGCAGCAAGATGAAATGCCACCTTCTGGTGGTCGGCTGAAGGAATAGTCGGCTGCCTGTAGACGGCCGAGTTCCAGAGGCCGACTTCAAGACCAGCCGACTCCTAGTTGACGGCTTCTAGAGAAGCCGGCCCCTAGCAGTCGGCCCATGGCGTCAACAAAGCCCGCGCCCTCATCAAGAAAGACAAGACAGGGAGTGGCTACAGTATAGACCATCCCCTCCCCCCCTGATCTAGGGACGGGCGTGGCCACAGTGCACCGTACCGGCGGAGATCTCCACCCGACGCGGCACTGTTGCCACGCCACTCCTGACATCACCACAAGCAGGCGGGGTCCTGCTCCCATGATGGCATGTCGGTACGACCCAAGGACGACGGGCCCCATCAATCAGCGAGAGCCCGGAAGACGGCAAGAGCCCCACCAGTCGGACCCGAGGAAGGTCGGCCCCCAGAAGTTGGCCCGCAGCAGTCGGCCCGCCCCTTCCTCGGGTCCCACGCACCATTAACCAGACGAGACACAGAGTGGCTACAGTAATCGTCCGCCAGGCGGCGAAGCTGTAGCCACGATCCCCTGACCAAGCCTGCGTCATTAGTGTCATGGCTACAGTGATCAGCAGCCGACAAGACCCGAGAGCGGCGGAGGCGGCCTGTCGGCCCCGTACTTGACCAGTCGGCGGGGCCCCCCAGACGGCGGGCCCCAGCAGCCGGCGGAGAAGCCGGCGGACAAAGAGACTGATAGTCGGGCCCTACGCTCAGCTGGATTACCATTGTACCCCTAGGGGTAGGTCTATATAAACCCCCCCAGGGCACCCATGCAAAGGGTTCCCAACCTGTTAGAACTAGACCAGCCCATAGAGGAAGGAGAGAGCCAGCCTTGCCTTCTCCTACATCTAGCATATAGCTCAAGGAGCACCATTGTACTCACTTGCGCCTTAGTGATCATGTGGAGACCCCGCAGAGCAGGACTAGGGGTGTTATCTCCTAGGAGAGCCCCGAACCTGGGTAAAGTACGCCGGTGTTCGTGTCTATGCCTCATCCCGCTTCCCGGCACCGACGACGTTCTACTCGCTCCCACCATGATAAGCCATCCATTGGCATATGTCGCACCTAACCCCCGACATTTGGCGCCCACTGTGGGGCGAGGTGCACCGTCTCTCGGAGACCTGTTCTGGACGGGAACCCTGTTCCTTCCTGGCGAGCGCAGCCAGCCCGGCATGCCATACGGTGTCTGCGCCGAGGCGCTGCACAGTGCGGAGATCGCCTACGCAGCGAGCTGCCTCGCCGATCTTGCTGGCAAGATTAGCCTGTCCGACGAGCCCGCATCCAATGCGGGTACCGATGGCCCCGAAGGCTGCCTCGTGGGCCTCCTCGGTCAACTCCACGTCGCCAGCGAGCCTGCTGCTGACTTGGAGTCGGTTGGCTCGACCGACCCGATGTTGGTCGACTCCGACACAGCTTCGCTTGACACGTTCCCCTCTCATGTGGTGGTCTACGACGAGCCGCTTCCTCGCGCGAAGAGCGGCGAAATCGCTGTCACGGAGGTGCTAGTCATCGGCCACAGCGAGCACTCCGGCAGGGGTGCTCACGACCCGCTCGATGCGTCATTCCAAGACCTGATGGCGCCCATCCCATAAGACGCCGATGCCGAGATGCTGGAAGCACGCCGCATCCAGCTCATCAAGGGCGCTAGGAAGCTGGCTAGCATGAGACGCCTATCGGAGGCCTGCCAGCGCGAGATGGACCGCGCTGTGGGCGGCACGCTGGCTCCCCTCGAGAATTCGACTCCCCTTGAGTCACCATGTACAGTGAAGAGGAGGCAGAAGAAGCACGACAAGATGGCATCGACCTGCTGGAAGAGGGCCGGCTGCTGGCACTCAGTCGGTCCAGCATCTACCAGCAAGGTCTGCGCCGATACTACAACCGAAAGGTCAAGCCAAGATCCTTCAAAGAGGGAGATCCTATGCTCCGACTGATCCAGCAAACAGCCGGCCAGCACAAACTCTCGGCATCTTGGGAAGGCCCCTTCATCATCAGCAAGGTGTTGGGTAACGACTCCTACTACCTCATCGATGCTCAGAAGCCTCGAGCACGCAAAAGAGACGACTCCGGCAGGGAGACAAAGCGTCCGTGGAATGTGAATCTCCTTCGAAGGTTTTACAGTTAAAAACAATATGTATCACGCCGACTTTTGTATTAAATACGAAGACTCCGGGTTCCCCGAGTAGAGCTCGGGGACTGCCCTTCTTTATCTATAAGACAAGTGTTACGTCTATCATTTGTATCATTTCATAATCTGTCTGGCACCGGGTTCGACCAGTCGACCTGGGGACTTGCCGCCTTGTACTATGAAATGCTTCCTGCAGCCGGACAAGTAGTGTGTCGGCACCCTAGCTTTCTCCCGCCAAGAGGCCGCAACCTGCTGAGCGGCTATTCGGTCGGCAGGAGTCAAGGTGAAAAGGGCGCCTGCATGAAAAATGTTTAAGGACTTAAGGCATTTACATAGTCCAAGCCGGTTTCTCGCCTCACCAACCGGTTGCCGAGCAACCGGCTGGCCGGCTTCTACTTAACTTGCCAAGAAAACTCTAGCCGACTAAGTACTTGCCTTCCCAAAGTGGCTAAGTACTTGACCCAGCCACAGTCCGTAGAGCGGCTGTTCGACTGGCAAGACGGCAACCAAGAGAAGGCGGCAAAGGAAAAAGCTTAAAGAGTAGAAGGCAAGGAAAAGTAGAACTCGGATAAAATATTTACACATCAAAGGCCCCTGGCCGACATCCAGCATAAGTTTCAAAGTACACCCCACGGGAGGAATTGTGCAAAGCTAACAAAGTTCATTGAGACTAATAAGCAGGGAAAAATAAAAAGTAAAGTGGCAGCCTAGGGATCGGCAGACGGGTTCGGTGGAGTGGTGGAGTCGGTGACGCCGGCTGGTCGGTTCCCGCTTGGTCCCCTTCAGCGGCAGCCGGCTCGTTGCTGGAGGCGCGATCGAGTTGGGGCTGGCCGTCTGCTCCGACCTCTGGCGCCTCCTCTTCGCCTTCCTCCTCCTCGTCTTCTCCCTCGTCGCTAGAGTCGATCACCTCGGCCGAGTCTTCGCCCTCCTTCGGGTTCAGCCCAAACCACTCCGGCAGCGCCTCGGTGCCATCCTCAGCTGGCTCCGGGATGAAGACGCCGGTGTCGATATACTCGGCGATGGCCGCCGCCCGCTTGACGAGTTCGCCCTCCACCGCCACCAGCTCCTCCTGGGCCTCCTGTCGGAACGTGTTCAACTGGGCTAGATCTAGCCCATGGTACCATGCCTTGACGAACTCTAAAGCCCAGCGCGCTCCGGCCCGGGCCGAGGAGCCCTTCCACGCCTCAAGGCGGCCAGCCGCCACCTCCAGCCAGTCGGTAGTCCGGCTGGGGGCGGGGCCGGCCTGTCAGGCCACAAGGCGGTGATCGCCTGGGCGCCGACACGTTGAAGGCGGCGCAACATCCGATGGGCTGGCCGAAGACGGGCCTGGATGCTGAGAAGCTGCTCGCGAAGGGTGCGAGGGGCATTGGCGCCGATCTCTTCGCCCCCCGCCCTTCGTTCTTCGCGATCGGCCTCGATAGCCTGGTTGGCGGCACCAGATTGGCCTGGAAAGAAGTCTGCCAGGATTAAGCAAAAGAGTCAGAACAAAGAGAAAGAAGCCGGCTTGACTAGAGGCCGGCGATGTAAAAGAAGAGTAAGGAAGGTTGCCTACCGTCAACCAAATCCTCGATTTCGCCAAAGCCGGCCCTCAGCATCGCCTCCTTGTCGTTCCAGGCGGAGCGTTCGATCTCGAACTCGGCGAGAAGACCCGCCTCCTTGTCCTCCGCCTCCTTTTGGGCCTTCTGGAGAAGCCCTGCCTGCTCTGCCAGCTGCATGGCCAGCTGGTTACGTTCTCCAGCCAGCTTGCTGCAGTCCGTCTCTTTGGCATGCAACACGGCGTTGGCTTCACCCAGTTTCCTTTGAAGGATGGCGTTGGCTTCTGCGGAAGAAAGTAGAAGGGAAGGCGTCAGTTGCCAACAGAGAAGAGGCTAGAGTCACCGGGGAGATCCGGCCCGACTGTTCAGCAGTTGGCCCGAATCTCGGGGACTACAGCCCGCGGGTGTGCCAACGCGCCCCCACAGAGAAAGGAGTCATCAAAATCAACAGAAAGAAGAACAGTCGCCAGGAAGACCCGGCCCGACTGATCAGCAGTCGGCCCGGATCTCGGGGACTACAGCCCGCGGGTGCGCCAGCGCGCCCCCGCAGAGAGAAGAGGACTTGCTCCGGCTCTCCGACAAGTCGGCAACGCGTTGATCCAACTCTTGGACCCTGGATTTGTAGGCGGCCGTGCGGAGGTTATGATAATCCTGCAGCAAGGATATCGGCTTTCAGAGCCTGCTAGTTAAAGTTCTACGCCGCCTCCTCAGCAGCCGCCCCGGAACTCGGGCACTACACCCAGTGGGTGCGCTGACGCGCCCCCACGAAGCAATACAAGAGTTAAAAACGAAAAAGCAAGAAGCATACCTGGATGGCCTCTCGCGATGCCAGATACGCCTTGTTGCAGTTCTTGATGGCGTCGGCTTCGGCGCGAATTTGGTTTGAACATCCAGCATCGCCTTGTTCAGAGGGCCTGTCCCGCTGACCCGCACCCACCTAGTGGGCGCGGCGCTGGTCGCCTCGGTGTCCGGGATCGAGGAGCTCACGGCGCCAGTCTTCAGCGAGCGTGGCGCCGAAGCCGCCTTTGCAAATCGGCGATGCGTCGGTGTGCCGACCTCAAGAGTCGGGCCCGTCGCCACCTTGTTTTCAGTCGGCGGCACCGGCGGGTCCGCCGGCTGCTCGCCTCGCACACTCCCAGACGGCGGCGATGGAGGCATATTCACGTCCGGCATGGCGACGTCGTCGCCGTCCCTTTCCATGACTGGGTGCTCGCCCCCGGTTTCCCCAGTCTGCGGCACGAACTCCGGAGGTGGCGGCGCGGAGTTCAGGGGAGTGATGAAAATCGCCGACTGGCGGCGCGCGGCTTCTTCAGCCTGCTTCTTTGCCGCGTCGGCGGCCTCGGCCTCCGCCAGTTTCTTCAGGGCGGCGGCCTCCACCTTCTCGGCCTCCGCCTTCTCCAGGCGGGCGGCTTCCTGCTCTTCGCGCACTTCTCGCGCGTTCCGCTCCCTTGCCCCCCGAAGGTCGGCAGCCGGATCGATCCGCTGAATGGTGGTGGAAGTCTCCGCCGACCTAACGATGGAGGCGGCGGCCGATTTCTCAAGAGAGAGCGGAGCCCTAGATCAAGGGAAACGAAGTGAAGAAACTCAGACAGAGTCAACAAGGAAAAAATGAAGGTACAAGATAAAGGTGGTACTTACGCGGAAACCAGCTGCGGCTTCTTCACCTCCTTGCGGAAGCGGATGGCCTTCGCGTCCGCTTCATCCTGCTTGGTCGCCGCGGCCGAGCGCTTGGGCTTCTTCGGCCGGCTGTCGAACAAGCTCGGCGCGGCCTTGCGCTTCTTTGCGCCGCCTTGGGCATCCGGCAAGGCAGACGAGCTCGCGCCCGGCTGGCCGGCTCCTGGCTGGTGGCGCAGGGCGACTTCTCCTGCATCATCATCAGGCCAGTCCTCGAGGCTGGCTCCGAGCCTCGGGCCGCCTGCTTCGCCGCCTCCTCCCTCGGTGTCGTCCTCCAAGGTCGCAGCCCCTAGATCGGGGTCGTCGACGTCGCTCTCCGCTCAGTCGGGGAGGAATTGGCGCTCTGGCCCCGCGACGCCGGCTGCCAGCTGGAGGAGGGGACTCTGTTCAAAGGCCGATTGGTCAGGCTGGATAGCACGAACTCAGAAACAAAGAGATAGAGAAAAAAGACAGACGACTTACAATAGGCGGGGGTTTGGCGCGTGAATACGGCTCCTTGCCAAACCGCCACTCTTCCGTGAGCTCGCAGTTCGCAAGGTAGTTCACCATGTGAGCTACATCTGCGTGAGGCATCTCCTTGGTGCACAGCCGACTCGGGTCCCGATGTCCACTCATCTGGCAGATCATGTGAGGACGGCTCTGGAGCGGGAGCACTCAGCGCGCCACGAAGGTGGATAGCAAGTCGGGCCCGGTCAGGACCTCCGACTGTGTCAGCACTCGGAGCCGCGCGATAGCGGCGGCTCTGGAGGGCGACATCGTCTTGGCCCGGTATGACCAGTTGGGCCGCCTCCCAGCCGGCGGGCCGGCTTCGTATGTCGGCAAGTTGACCCAGTCTCCCTTCGCGAAGACGCTCTTCACCTAGAAATACGACCGCTGTCACATCTTCACCGACTTCATCAGCGGGATGGCGGGAAACGGGTTTTCGGCCACCGGCCTCCGCACCGCGATGAACGCGCCGCATTGAGCCGGCACGCCCGCAACAAGGGTGCCGAGCTTGATGTATAAGAACTCCCCCCAGAGCTCGATGGTGGGGAGGACGGCGAGGAAGCCTTCACACAAGGTGACGAAGGCGGACATCAGTACCACCGTGTTCGGGGTGAGGTGGTGCGGCTGGAGACCATAGAACTTGAGGAAGGATCAGAAGAAGCTGCTCGCCGGCAGGCCGAGGCCGCGCAGGCAGTGCGAGCGGAAGACGACCCGCTTGCCCTCCTCCGGCACCGGCGAAATTTCCCTCCTCGGCGCGAGGCGGACCCTCACGTGGTCCTCGCTGTGGAGCCGCCACATCTGGCGGAGGAAGTCGATGTGGTCATCATGAACCTCGGAGCCATCCCATGCACCAGAGTGCGCCATGGGGGCGTGGGGTTGGAGGATGAGCTCATCGGAGATGAACCACCGGGACGCTCAACGTGGCTTGGGGGCACTTCGGCGAGACGAAGAAGAAGGAGGAAAGAATAGGGAGGAGTGACGCGCGTGCTCCGCTGCTCCCCCTCCTCCCCCTACTTATAGGCCTACGGGCTGCGAAGCTGAGGGGGCGATCATGGGATTTACTGCGCCCACGACCCCACGCCCCCATGTTTATCGCGCAAGATACTGCACACGGTAACTTCGTGGGAACCCCAACCACCCACCTCGGCCGCAACGGATCCGCTCACGCGCCGAGGCGTGGTAGTGGCGGACCCCGCCCGTAGGCGTGTCCCATCGCGAACGTGGGCTGGCAGACTGGCCCCGCCGCTCGGCGCCACGTGACACGACCACAACGGGCGGCGGCCTGGAGGCTTAGCTAGCACGCCACTTGGTTCTCGCTGACGCGTTCGAAGTTTGGATAAGTCAGACTGGGCGCGGCCGACTCCCGCCAGTCGCCCGGTAGAAGTCGGACAAAGCTCCACCTCAGGCACTCGAAGAAGAAAACTGCTGAGGCTCCTCGGCTGCTCAGCCGCGGCACCTCACCAGCTTCGGGGACTACTGCCGGAGTAATGGGCCATGGATAGGCTAACCCGAGGCCCAGAACCTTTCAAGACATCGGGGCTGGCTGCGCCCCTCAAGGCACCAAGATGAAGTGTCGCCTTCTGGTGACCGGCTGAAGGAATAGCCGACTGCCCATAGACGGCCGAGTTCCAGAGGACGACTTCAAGACCAGCCGACTCCTAGTTGGCGGCTTCTAGAGAAGTCGGCCCCTAGCAGTCGACCCATGGCGCCGACAAAGCCTGCGCCCTCATCAAGAAAGACAAGACAGGGAGTGGCTACAGTATAGACCATCCCCCCCGATCTAGGGACGGGCGTGGCCATAGTGCAGATCCCTGCCCGGCGCGGCACTGTTGCCACGCCACTCCTGACATCACCACAAGCAGCCGGGCCTTCCTCCCACGACGGCCTGTCGGTATGACCCAAGGACGACGAGCCCCACCAATCAGCGAGAGCCCGGAAGACGGCTAGAGCCCCACCAATCGGACACGAGGGAGGTCGGCCCCCAGCAGTCAGCCCGCCCCTTCCTCGGGTCCCACGCGCCATTAACCAGACAAGACACAGAGTGGCTACAGTAATCGCCCGCCAGGCGGCGGAGCTGTAGCCACGATCCCCTGACCAAGCCTGCGTCATTAGTGTCACGGCTACAGTGATCAGCAGCCGACAAGACCCGAGAGCGGTGGAGGCGGCCTGTCGGCCCCGTACCTGACCAGTTGGCGGGGCCCACCAGGCGGCGGGCCCCAGCAGCCAGCGGAGAAGCCGGCGGACAAAGAGACTAACAGCCGGGCCCTACGCCCGGCTGGGTTACCATTGTACCCCTAGGGGTAGGTCTATATAAACCCCCAGGGCACCCATGCAAAGGGTTCCCAACCTGTTAGAACTAGACCAGCCCATAGAGGAAGGAGAGAGCTAGCCTTGCCTTCTCCTACCTCTAGCATACAGCTCAAGGAGCACCATTGTACTCACTTGCGCCTTAGTGATCATGCGGTGACCCCGCAGAGCAGGACTAGGGGTGTTATCTCCTAGGAGAGCCCCAAACCTGGGTAAAGTACACCGGCGTTCGTGTCTACGCCTCATCCCGCTTCCGGGCACCGGCGACGTTCTACTCGCTCCCACCATGATAAGCCATCCATTGGCATATGTCGCACCCAACCCCCGACACTCCGCCTTTTCAATTCCCTACTACCGATATATCCATATGGATGACGACATACACTTGTAGTTCATACAATTACTCTGAGTTTCTCTTGTTGTTACAAGATGCATTGAGTTGCTCTCAGACTTTTAAGAATCCCTTGTACCACTGCCTTCTAGTTCCTTGCCGCAGAAATACCCTTACGGATAATTCCTCAGACTTATCGAGTATCCACTCATTCCCAGTTGTTCTTGTGTTCCGCAAAACACTTCGAAATACTATTTGATCTTTCGAAAATCCTCAACAACCTGTTGTTCTTGGAATTCTTGCATACTTGCATTCCAGTTAATTCCTTTGGTCTAGCAATTTACTTTAAAAACCTTTGTGATTGTCATTCTGATCCTTTTGATTCAACATGTGTGTGAATGCACACAATCATCAGTTGTTCCCTGGAATTTATCCTTCTGACTCAGACGTCATTTTAAACATGAGCTGGATCTCGACCAATCAAATTTTACCATCGATTGTACCCCTAAGGCTATTCAACTTATCCATCCCTAATGAGAGCATTGCTTCTGATCCCTTGTCTTGGAATTGATAATTCCTTTGCATTTGAATTTTGAGTTAGTCAGTTGTTTCTATAAACTGATCTCCTTGCATTCCTTCTTCCTCTGGTTGAGTACCGATGCTCACATCCGATCCCTTGTGGACCACCAGATCCTTTTTTGGATTTTATCCGACAACGTCCTTCTTATTCTATAAGCTTGTGAGCCTTTCCTCGGATACATAATGCCTTTGGTAAATTGTATCCTCTGCTTTCTCCAGCATGCTCTACTATCGAGCTTGTGTTATTTATTCCTGAAATTGTGGTATATGCTTGTAACGCCCTCGATGCGGCTATAGCTCCCACGTGTCGAGGCATGACTTAGAGACATAACCGCATTGAAAGCAATGTCGCAAGTTAGGCAATCTTCACAACATCCCATGTAATATAGATAATAAAAGGGGAGATACATAGTTGGCTTACACTCGCCATGTCAATCAAAGTACATAAATAGCATTACAACATTCAAACACTCATGGCCCGACTACGGCGCCAAAATAAAAGAACAACCCAACATGCGACACGGTCCCGATCGACCCAACTGGGCACCACTACTGATCATCAGGGAAAGACACGTAGTATCAGCGTGAGTCCTCGTCGAACTCCCACTTGAGCTCAAGCGCGTCATCTGGAACAGAATCATCAGGCCCTGCATCTGGTTTGGAAGTAATTTGTGAGCCACAGGGACTCAGCAATCTCGCACCCTCGCGATCAAGACTATTCAAGCTTATAGGTAAGGCAAGGAAAATATGTGGAGCTGCAGCAAGCGACTAGCATATCTGGTGGCTATCCTGTTCGCAAAAGAGAGCGAGAAGAGGAGGCAAAGCGCGAGCAACTAGAGGGCATCCTGCGGCAAGCATTACTCCAACACCGTGTTCACTTCCCGGACTCCGCCGAGAAGAGACCATCACGGTAACTCACACAGTTGATTCATTTTAATTAAATTAAGGTTCAAGTTATCTACAACCGGACATTAACAAATTCCCATCTACCCATAACCGCGGGCACGACTTTCGAAAGTTCAAATCCCTGCAGGGGAGTCCCAACTTAGCCCATGACAAGCTCTCACGGTCAATGAAGGAATAGACCTCCTCCCAAGACATTCCGATCATCCTGGTTCTTCAAGACACTTCGACAAGTTAAAACAAATCCAGCAACACCGCCCGAATGTGCCGACAAATCCCGATAGGAGATGCACATATCTCGTTCTCAGGGCACACTCAGATTGTCCAAACTTCCGGTAGGCCAGCCCAGAGTTGCCCCTAGTGGCCACCGGCGGCTGACAAGGTGGACCAACACTTAGAGGAGCACTGGCCCGGGGGGGGGGGGGTTAAATAAGATGACCCTCGGGCTCCGGAAACCCAAGGGAAAAAGAGGCTAGGTGGCAAATGGTAAAACCAAGTTTGGGCATTGCTGGAAAGGCTTTAATCAAGGTGAACTATCAAGGGGTTCCCATTATAACCCAACCGCATAAGGAACGCAAAATCCGGGAACATAACACCGATATGACGGAAACTAGGGCGGCAAGAGTGGAACAAAACACTAGGCGAGAGGCCGAGCCTTCCACCCTTTACCAAGTATATAGATGCATTAAGATAACAAGGCAATATAATGATATCCCAACAAGTAAATAATGTTCCAACAAGGAACGGTCTCCAATCTTCACCTGCAACTAGCAACACTATAAGAGGGGCTGAGCAAAGCGGTAACATAGCCAATCAACGGTTTGCTAGGACATGGTGGGTTAGAGGTTGAACATGGCAATTTGGGAGGCATGATAAGCAAGTGGTAGGCATCGTAGCATAGGCATAGCAAAAGAGCGAGCATCTAGCATAGCAAAGATAGTAGTGATTTCGAGGGTAAGATCATCTTGCCTGCAAAGTTGTCAGAGTTGACTGGATCCTCGAAAGCAAACTCAACGGGCTCCTCGTTAGCGAACTCGTCTCCCGGCTCTACCCAAACAAGACAAACAAGCAACAAGGACACAATCAACCACGTGCAAAGCTCAAACAATATGATGCAAACATGGTATGCTATGCGGGATGCGATATGTGATGCATATGCGAGATTTGACAAGGAATGGATGAACCTGGCCTCAACATGGAAATCCAAGTGTGCCACTGGAAAGATGAGATGAAATCGCTTGAAAATGATATAAAGATCACCGGAATCGGAGTTACGGTTTGGAAATGGCAAGCAATTCAAATATAACCACGTTCTGCGATTTACAGCAAGTAGCCATCTAAATGCAACAAGAATAACATGCTACAGCACCCAATCATGACAACAAAATACATGGCAGGGATTCACCCATGATGCTTAACAAAAGACTAGCACTGAGCTACGGCCAATTCATCCATTAACAGGTTCAAACAAGCATGGCAAAAATGCATTTGGCAAACAGATTTCAGACTTAGTGAAATCAACACTTGTCTGGAATTTCAGATCAGATAACACTCTTTGGAGCATGAAAACTATATTCTACAGGACCTGAACATGGCAAAGTAAAGCATGACATGGAGATACTCAAAGAGCTTAACAAAAGTCCCTTAGTGACCCTGAGCCAAAAGGGATCAGAAAATACATTTGCAAGCACGTGAACATGGCAAAAACATAATCAGTTCTCAGACTTAGTGAAAACTGGAGCATGCTGAAACAGATATCAAGTAGGCATGTTTACGAGCTCGATGCACTCACTACAGAGCATGTCATGACAATCTAAGCATACACCCATCAAGAATACACATTATGCAAGCTAGACATGGCAAGAACAATAGCATAGCATGCACGGATCAACTACAACATCCTTGGTAAAATCGCTAACAAGTAGACAATCTGCCCAGATTCACGAAATGGCAAAAGTAGAGCTCGATTGACTCAAGCTAGGGTGCTCCATAATTACAAACAAAGACATGTATGGATAGAGCACTAAGATTAACAAAACATCCTTACTGATCATCCTCAAAAGAGGCACGAATCACTAGGAAACAACATGAACATATGGCATAATGAGATAAACAGACCAAGGACTTAGTGGAAATGCTAAGTCCCTGAAATCAGCATTAACGAATGCACCACTTTGCAAGCTTGTGCTAGTCACCACACACATCACAAAAATACATGGGTTGCACCTCTGGATAGATGGCAAAACATATAACAAAACTCATGAAGAGCTCAGGGGCATAACATGCACACATTAATCATGGCAAAATGACAAATATCTAATTGGAGCAGCAGATCTGACAATTATCTCAAATAGCACTCTTCCAACAGCATTTCGGGCATCAAGATGAACTCAAATGAAAATGATGCAATGAGATGAAATGATGTGCTCTCTGAGGCGAACATTTTGATATGCTAAACGTCCAAAACGGAGCTATGGAGAGAGAGTTACGATGCTGTGAAATATGCAAAAAATATAGAGGAGAGGGGGAAAGTCAACCGTGCGAGATCTAGGGTTTACTGTAGCAGCCGGGTGCACGCGAACCGAGGCGGCGGATCTCGCCGGAATCGCTACTGGAGAGGAGGAAGGTGACTGGATCCGGAGCGGGGCTCGCCGGAGGGGGGCCTCGGGGCCGCGGGGAGGCGCCGGCGACGAGGTGCTGGGGCGGCGCCGTGGTGCGGCGGGGT
>NC_041382.1:205586190-205599337 GCF_002162155.2 Triticum dicoccoides
GGGCCGGGAGGGCCTGCGGCGGGCTCGGCGGGCCTGCGGCGGAGGAGATGCGGCCGGACCAATGGGGCAGTGACACGTGGTGGCGGCGGGGCAAGTTGGACATGTCCGGCCCGGTTCGGACGCGTCCGGCGGCGCGGGGAAGATGGATCTAGGGTTTCGGGGAAGGGGAAACGGGAATTTTGGAGGGGGTGTATTTATAGGCATAGAGGGAGCTAGGAGTGTCCAAAAGAGGTGCGGTTTTCGGCCACGCGATCTTGATCAAACGCTCTAGATGATGGAGAGGGTTTTGGTGGGTTTTGGGCCAACTTGGAGGGGTGTTGGGCTGCAACACACACGAGGCCTTTTCGGTCACTCGGTTAACCGTTGGAGCATCAAACGAAGTCCAAATGGTACGAAACTTGACAGGCGGTCTACCAATAGTAAACCAAGGCCGCTTGGCAAGTCTCGGTACAATCCGGAAATGTTTAATCCCCACACACGAAAGAAAGGTAGAAATGACCACCGGAGGAGAACGGAGCGCCGGAATACAAAACGGACAACGGGGAAAATGCTCGAATGCATGAGACGAACACGTATGCAAATGCAATGCACATGATGACATGATATGAGATGCATGACAACGACAACACACATGGAGACAAAAACCCGAACCCGAGAAAATAAAATAACTTAAGGCCGGAAACGGCAAGAGTTGGATTACATATTGGGAAAATTATATCCGGGGTGTTACAATGCTCCTAAGATGCCTCGATGGGTTGAACCTATGCCTTCCCCAAACCGTATGAACCCGAAAGTTTTCGCGAGTCATACTCTTCTGTTGTTTCGCCAGATAAAATTTCTACACTACAGCCTCATCAAAAGCGAGAAGTAAAATGAAAGGTTATGCATTGAAGAAGTGGGGGTCAACCTTGAACTTTGTGTTCATGCCCATGGACACGATGTATATCCTATCATGGAAGCTTCTTGTAATAATAACTATCCCTTTGATATAATATCATTTGGTATCTGTGAATTGATCCTTGCAACCGTGGTTCTGACCATATGTTCTTCTTTGATCCCATTTCTCAAGCAAGTTTAAGCACTTGTCTTGTGTGGATCAATACACCAGTCCAACCTTTACTTTGATCTACCGTCGAGTATTACACCCTGGTATCTCGGGAATATCATGGAACATCATAACTTCTTATGGGTTCTTCATCAACTATTATTACTCACCGGATCCAATTGTTCCTAGGTTCTGGGTTGTCATCAACCGAGAACACCGAATAGTGAATCAAGTCCGTAATTCGATTCATTAACTCTAAGTAATTTTCGTTGCTTATGAGTTTAATAACCCTTCAAGTCATTCCTAGCCTGATTGGCCATATCATTATCGTGCAAAATTTTAAACTATGCTACATGGCCCTTCTTCTTGGAGCGAATTTTCGACGATGAGCTATAATCTTACGTCGAACTTCCTCGTCATATCATTTCTCCTTGAACATCAAACTTGATTTTGGGTTTATGTTGTACCCTTGGTTCTCATAACCTTTTGCTTCATCATCATTTGACTTGATGGCATCGCCTATCGATTACATCTTCATGACATCTCTCGACAACTGTGTCGTGATCATCATCAGCATCCTAAGCTCTTCCAAGATATATATCGGATTCTTGATGGGTATTACCATCCTTGCCCCCTCGATGATTTGTGTTATCATCGACCCCTTTATTGACTTTCGTTCAACACAAACTTGTTCGTGTTTTGTGTTATACCTTGAGATCCTTGCTACCCAGCAGTTCTTCTTCTTTACCTTGGAAGTATTATCATCTTTTATGTCAAGAAAGTCGTGAGGATTTCACCACCTCTTAAGAGATCTTGATACAGGTGATACTTCTTGCCATATCTGTTCAGTCCTTGGTCCCCGTGTTGTTTCTAACCGGAAAACCGACAATTGAACTATGATGTGCGACTTCAAACCTTTTAGCAACCCTATTGCTTTGAAGTTAATGGTCGATATGTCATTCTTAGACCATTGGTTATCGAATCACCATTCTAACATTGATCATGCTACCTAAGCCCATATGTCGGGTGCACCTTTCAATCAATGATTAACTGTGTATGTTTTCCTCGAGCATACCTCATTATATATTTTGATCTAACAAATGTTATCTCCTTGTTCGAATACTGGTGGGAATCCATCCTTTGGAAATCTTGATTCATTGTCGCTGAGTTCATCAGCCACCTCCTCATCCTCTCCTTGGGTTATTGATGAACTCATGATTCGGAACTTGCTTCCATAGTTCATTTCCTGAGAATATTACAATGTCATCTCGTCAATTTGTGTCGCACCCATTTTCTTCCCAGGCATCCTGAGTCTGAGGTATCCTGACACCTATCAGATCTGAATCTCGGTCAAATATGATGGTTGGAACTGTTGGGGAACGTAGCAATAATTCAAAAATTTCCTACGTGTCACCAAGATCAATCTACGAGATACTAGCAATGAGAGATAGAGAGAGAGTGCATCTTCATACCCTTGAAGATCGCTAAGCGGAAGCGTTACAAGAACGCGGTTGGTGGAGTCGTACATGCAGCGATTCAGATCGCGGTCGATTCCGATCTAAGCGCCGAACAACGGCGCCTCCGCGTTCGACACACGTACAACCCGGGAACGTCTCCTCCTTCTTGATCCAGCAAGGAGAGAGGAGAAGTTGAGGGAGAACTTCGACAACACGATGTCGTGGTGGTGATGGAGCTCGTGGTTCTCCGGCAGGGCTTCGCCAAGCGCTACGGAGGAGAAGGAGGTGTAGGAGAGGGGAAGGGGCTGGGCCAGGGGAAGGGTGCAGCTGCCCTCTCTCTCCCTCAATATATATAAGGGGAAGGGGGAGGAGGAGGCGCCCTAGGGTTCCCTAGGGGAGGGGCAGTGGCCATAGGGGAAACCCTAGATGGGTTTGGGCGCCCCACCCCTAGGAAACTTGCCCCCAAGCCGGGAGGGGTGGCTGCCCTAGGGGAGGCGCCCCCACCTCTCCAAGTTACGTGAGATGGGGTGGGAGGGGCGCTCAGCCCCTTAGTGGGCTGATGTGCCCCCTCCCCTTGGCCCATAAGGCCCCCCCAACGCTTGCCGGGGCCTCCGAAACCCCTTTCGGACATGCTGGTCGTTACCCGGTACCCACGGAACAATTCCGGACTCCAATACCCTTCGTCCAATATATCGATCTTCACCCCCGGACCATTCCGGAATTCCTCATGATGTCCGGGATCTCATTCGGGACTCCGAACAACCTTCGGTAACCACATACTATTTCCCATAACAACTCTAGCATCACTGAACCTTAAGTGTGTATACCCTATGGGTTCGGGAACCATGTAGACATGACCGAGACATCTCTCTGGCAATAACCAACAGCGGGATCTGGATACCCATGTTGGCTCCTACATGTTCCACGATGATCTCATTGGATAAACCACGATGTCGAGGATTCAATCAATCCCGTATACAATTCCCTTTGTCTATCGGTATGTTACTTGCCCGAGATTCGATCGTCGGTATCTCTATACCTCGTTCAATCTCGTTACTGGCAAGTCTCTTTACTCGTTCTGTAATGCATGATCTCGTGACCAACTCCTTAGTCACATTGAGCTCATTATGATGATGCATTACCGAGTGGGCCCAGAGATACCTCTCCGTCATACGGAGTGACAAATCCCAGTCTCGATTCGTGCCAACCCAATCGACACTTTCGGAGATACCTGTAATGCACCTTTATAGTCACCCAGTTACTTTGTGACGTTTGGTACACCCAAAGCATTCCTACGGTATCCGGGAGTTGCACAATCTCATGGTCTAAGGAAATGATACTTGACATTAGAAAAGCTTTAGCAAACGAACTACACGATCTTGTGCTACGCTTAAGATTGGGTCTTGTCCATCACATCATTCTCCCAATGATGTGATCCCATTACCAATGACATCCAATGTCCATGGTCAGGAAACCATGACCATCTATTGATCAACAAGCTAGTCAACTAGAGGCTTACTAGGGACATATTACGATCTATGTATTCACACATGTATTACGGTTTCCGGTTAATACAATTATAGCATGAACAATAGAAAATTATCATGAACAAGGAAATATAATAATAACCATTTTATTATTGCCTCTAGGGCATATTTCCAACAGTCTCCCACTTGCACTAGAGTCTATAAATCTAGTTCACATCGTTATGTGATTAACACTCATAGTTCACATCGCCATGTGACTAACACCTGAAGAGTTTACTAGAGTCAATAATCTAGCTCACATTGCCATGTGATTAACACCCATGATTTTACTAGAGTCAATAATCTAGTTCACATCACCATGTGATTAACACTCAATGAGTTCTAGGGTTTGATCATGTTATGCTTACGAGAGAGGTTTTAGTCAATGGGTCTGCAACATTCAGATCCATGTGTTCTTCGCAAATCTCGATTTCATATTGTAGATGTTGCTACTATGCTCCACTTGGAGCCATTCCAAATGGTTTCTCCACTATACGTATCCGGTTTTCTACTCAGAGTCATCCGGATAGGTGTTAAAGCTTACATTGACGTAACCCTTTACGCCGAACTTTTTATCACCTCCATAACCGAGAAACATTTCCTCATTCCTAAGGACAATTTTGACCGTTGTCCAATGATCCACTCCTGGATCACTCTTGTACCCCCTTGCCAGACACGTGGCAAGGCACATCGCGGTACACAGCATGGCATATCGTATAGAGCCTATGGCTAAGGCATAGGGGACGACTTTCGTCCTTTCTCTTTCTTCTGCCGTGGTCGAGCTTCAAGTCTTAACTTCACACCTCACAACTCAGGCAAGAACTCCTTCTTTGACTGATCCATCTTGAACTCCTTCAAGATCATGTCAAGGTATGTGCTCTGTGAAAGTCTTATCGGGCGTCTTGATCTATCTCTATAGATCTTGATACCCAACATGTAAACAGTTTTACATAGGTCTTCCTTTGAAAAACTCCACTCAAACAACCCTTTATGCTTTCTAGAAATTCTACATCATTTCTGATCAACAATATGTCATCCATATATACCTATCAGAAATGTTGTAGTGCTCCCACTCACTTTCTTGCAAATACAAGTTTCTTGCAAACTTTGCATAAACCCAAATGCTTTGATCGCCTCATCAAAGCGTATGTTCCAACTCCGAGATGCTTGCTCCAGTCCATAGAAGGATCGCTGGAGTTTGCATACCTTTTAGCATCCTTAGGATTGACAAAAACCTTTTGGTTGCATCACATACAACCTTTCCTCACGGAAACCGTCAAGGAAACTTTGTTTTGACATCCATCTGCCTGATTTCATAAATGAAAATGCAGCAACTGCTAACATAGTTCTAACAGACTTTAGCATCGCTATGATTGAGAGAGTCTCATCATAGTCAACTCCTTGAACTTGTCGGAAAATTCTTTGAGACAAGTCGAGCTTCACAAATGGTGACATTACCATCAGCATCTGTCTTCTTCTTAAAGATCCATTTATTCTCAATGGCTTGTCGTTCATCGGGCAAGTCCACCAAAGTCCATACTTTGTTCTCATACATGGATCCTATCTCGGATTTCATGGCTTCTAGCCATTTGTTGGAATTTGGGCCCACCATCGCTTCTTCATAGCTCATAGGTTCATCGTTGTCCAACAATATGACCTTTAAGACAGGGTTACCACTCAGAAGTTGTACATACCCTTGTCGACCTACGATGTTTGATAGTAATTTGATCTGAAGCTTCATGATCATCATCATTAGCTTTCTCCTTAACTGACATAAGTGCCACAGAAACATCTTTCTGTGATGCGCTATTCTCTGGTTGAAGTGAAGGTTCAACAACCTCATCAAGTTCTATATTCCTACCACTCAATTCTTTCGAGAGAAACTCTTTCTCGAGAAAGGGCCTGTTCTTAGCGACAAACACTTTGCCCTCAGATCTAAGATAGAAGGTATACCCGATCATCTTGTTTGGGTATTCTATGAAGACACAATTTTCCGCTTTGGGTTCGAGCTTTTCCGACTGAAGCCTATCGACATAAGCATCGTAGCCCCAAACCTTAAGAAACAACAACTTTGGTTTCTTGCCAAACCATAGTTCATACGGTGTCGTCTCCACGGACTTAGATGGTGCCCTATTTAAAGTGAACGTAATTGTCTTTAATGCATAACCCCCAAAACAGCGGTAGATTGGTAAGAGACATCATACACCATATCCAATAAGGTTCGATTATGACGTTCGGACACACCATCATGCTATGGTGTTCCAGGCGGCGTCAACTGTGAAACGATTCCACCTTGTCTTTAGTGATTGCCAAACTCATAACTCAGATACTTTCCCTTTGATCAGATCGAAGGAACTTGATCTTCTTGTTATGATGATTCTCAACTTAACTCTGAAATTGCTTGAACTTTTCAAACATTTCAGACTTATGCTTCATTAAGTAAATATACCCATATCTACTCAATTCACCGGTGAAGGTGAGAAAATAACGATATCCACCACGCGCGTCAACGCTCATCGGACCGCACACATCAGCATGTATGATTTCCAACAAGTCACTTGCCCGTTCCATTGTTCCAAAGAACGGGGTTTTAGTCATCTTGCCAAAGAGGCATGGTTCGCATGTGTCAAGTGATTCAAAATCAAGTGACTTCAAAAGTCCATTAGCATGGATGTTCTTTCATGCGCTTTACACCAATATGACCTAAGCGGCAGTGCCACATGAAAGTGGTACTATCATTATCAACTCTACAATTTTTGGCATCAATGTTATGAACATGTGTATAACTACGACCGGGATTCAATAAACCATTCACATTGGGTGCATGACCATAGAAGGTATTATTCATGTAAATAGAATAACCATTATTCTCTGACTTAAATGAATAACCGTATTGCAATAAACATGATCTAATCATGTTCATGCTCAACGCAGACACTAATGTAAACAACATTTATTTAGGTTCAACACTAATCCCGAAGGTAGAGGGAGCGTGCGATGGTGATCACATCAACCTTGGAAACACTTCCAACACACATCGTCACCTCGCCCTTAGCTAGTCTCCGTTAATTCTGTAGCTTTTGTTTCGAGTTACCAATATTAGCAACTGAACCGGTATCTAATAGGAGTACTAGTAATGTACACATCAATAACACACATATATCAAATATACTTTTGTTGAAGTCGACAGCCTTCTTATCTACCAAGTATTTGAGGCAGTTCCGCTACCAGTGACCGTTCCCCTAATAGAAGCACTTTGTCTCGGGTTTGGGTTCTTGGGTTTCTTCACTAGAGCGGCAACTGGCTTCCCATTCAAGAAGTTTCCCTTCTTGCCCTTGCCCTTCTTTGAAACCAGTGCTCTTGTTAACCATCAACACTTGATGCTCCTTCTTGATTTCTACCTTTATGGCCTTAAGCACGACGAACAGCTCCGGGATTATCTTCCCTTGCATGTTATAGTTCATCATGAAACTCTAGTAGCTTGGTGATAGCGACTGGAGAACTTTTCTCAATCACTCTCTTATCTGGAAGATTAACTCCCACTTGATTCAAGTGATTGAAGTACCCAGACATTCTGAGCACATGCTCACTGGCTGAGCTATTCTCCTCCATCTTGTAGGCAAAGGTCTTGTCAGAGGTCTCAACCTCTCAACATGGGCATGAGCCTGAAATACCAATTTCAGCTCTTCAAACATCTCATATGTTCTATGGCATTCAAAACGCTTTTGGAGCCCGGACTCTAAGCTGTAAAGCATGGCGCACTAAACTATCAGGTAGTCATCAGAATGTGTCTACCGGATATTCACAACATCCACAGACGACGCCAGAGGGGTTGGCACACTGAGCGGTGCATCAAGGACAGAAGCCTTCTGTGTAGCAATGAGGACAATCCTCAGACTACGGCCCTAGTCCACACAATTGCTTACAATATCTTTCAACTTAGTCTTTCTCTAGGAACGTATTAAAACAAAGAGGTAAAACACGAGCTATTAATCCACAACATAATTTGCAAATACAATTCAGACTATGTTCATGACAATTAAGTTCATCTAATCAAATTATTCAATGACTCCCACTCAGATAGACATCCCTCTAGTCATCTAAGTGATACATGATCCAAATCGACTAGGCCGTGTCCGATCATCACGTGAGACAGACTAGTCATCAACGGTGAACATCTCCATGTTGATCGTATCTTCTATACGATTCATGTTTGACCTTTCGGTCTTCTGTGTTCCGAGGCCATGTCTGTACATGCTAGGCTCGTCAAGTCAACCTAAGTGTTTTGCATGTGTAAATCTGGCTTACACCCGTTGTATTCGAACGTTAGAATCTATCACACCCATGATCGAAACTTGACTCTCCTTTACACCACCTGTTCCCAAAGATACTCCTCGCGCATGTCCTCATAGGTAATACACGAGCCACCTTCCGAGAAATTGTCAATTCTGGTATCAGACTCAAAACTAATTCTTGTTGCTCTGAACCCCTTTTACGCGATGTTTCAGGCAACGATGATTGTCTATCCGCTTGAAACTTTTTATGGTACCTTCTTACTTTGCTCTCGATGTGTTTCATTTGTTCAACTCGAGAGATACTCCTATGTTCATTCTTGGGATACCCCCCAGGTGATTTTCCTTTATAACATTCTATCGTTGTAGAGCTACCCCCTTATCCTTTTCGTAAGCACGATGGAGTTCCCGAAGAAAGGATGCCAGCGTCATCATGATGACCTGGAGCAGAGAGTTGAAGACATCAACGAAAGGGATTAACTTCTTCGAGAAGAGCAGCCAAGACCGAGAAGATCCGTTAGAATTTTGAAACCAGACTTTTCCCCCTTACTTTACCTCTTAAATCTCGGGACGAGATTTCTTGTAGTGGAGGAGAATTGTGATGCCCGAATAATTAAGCTACAGTAACCCTCGACTAATGTTGCCACCTCACCACGATTACTGTTGATAATCTCGCGTTGATTCAAAACTCGTTCAAATTCAAATTTAAATAAAGTCAACTGGAAGTTTTCAAACATTTAAAACTAAAATGTTCTAAACAAGTCAACTAAATCATAAGTAATTATGGTGAAGAATCCACATCTTTATAATATAATTAAAGGTTATATAATAAATAAAACAGTAGTTAAAACCACCAAATAAGGGCCTTTCGATTTTTATAAAATATTAAACTGTTTTATTTTGGGATAAGAATTATTGTGACAGTAGTATATTATAAACACTAATTTAGGTGTTGTTTGTGTATTTTATAAAACAAAATTAAATAGAGAATAAAATAGAAAACTACTAATAAAAAATAAGTAAAACAAAATAGTAAAAAGGAAACACCTGGCCAACTGGGCCAACTTGGCCCAGCCGAACTGGCCCAACAGCCCCCACTGTCGTGGTTCTAAGCCTGACAGTAGAGTGGGGGGTAGGTATGGAGAGGCAAGGTCCTAGCTATGGAGAGGTTGTAAGCACAAAGGATGTACGAGTTCAGGCCCTTCTCGGAAGAAGTAACAGCCCTACGTCTCGGAGCCCGGAGGCGGTCGAGTGGATTATGAATGTATGAATTACAAGGTGCCGAACCCTTCTGCCTGTGGAGGAGGGTGGCTTATATAGAGTGCGCCAGGCCCCTAGCCAGCCCACGCAGGAGAGGGTTTAAGGTGAGTTAAGTCTGGGGCGTTACTGGTAACGCCCCACATAAAGTGCCTTTACTATCATAAAGTCTACTTGATTACAGGCCGTTGCAGTGCAGAGTGCCTCTTGACCTCCTGGTGGTCGAGTGAGTCTTCGTGGTCGAGTCCTTCAGGCCAGTCGAGTGAATCCTCATTGGTCGACTGGAAGGCGACCTCTTCTAAGGATGTCCTAGGGTAAGTTACTTGGATCAGGTCCATGATCCTACCCTAGGTACACAACCCCATCATTAGCCCCCGAATGGATCGAGGCTTCGAGTGAAGAAGGAGTTGATGTCGTTTCCGATTAACCTTTGCGCTCCGGTTGTGCGCTGTTCTGGACCAAAGAATCCCTTTGTCGACAGGAAACAAATTGCCTTCAGTCAACTTGATCCATTCTGTTTTTGCGTCGAGTGATCTTTCAGGCTTCGACGATCTCCGAGCGACGGATCGCCGGAAACACCGCGCCTGACAGACTGATTTGTTGCTCGCGGATTCCGCGGGATGCGAAATTTTGGGGCGCGCGCGAAGCGGGGCGGACCGCGGCGCTCGGATGGGACGGGGCATGGACGCCTCGATCTCCGCGCCGCCTTTTTCGCCACGTATCCCGCCTGCATAACTGTTCCAGATATGATTAGATCGCCCGGGCCCGCCTGTCATCCACTCAGAAGGGACCTTATAAATGTGCCCGGCGAGGATTTCTGTGCTGCGCCTTAGCATTCTTCCCCTCTCTCTGCTTCCTTCCTCCCTGCTCAGCGTGCTCGCTCTCGCCCCCGCACCACTTCCCTTTGCGCATCTCGCCGGCGACCATGGCCAAGGAGAAGACGGCGGCGCTGGAGCGCGCAAAGAAGGCGTCGGCATCGGAGAAGGCGAAAGGAAGGTCCACCAGCCGCGGTGGGTCCTCGTCCAGATCCCGCCTGCCGAAGGGCTGGGTCCAAGGAGACTGGATCGAGTCGACCATCACGGAGAATGACCTCCTCGACATGGCCAACGAGGGCTTGATCCCCCACGGAGCTGCGAGGCTTCCGGGGAAGGAGTGGCAGCCCCAGCCAGAAGAGGGTGAGTGTGTGCTTTTGGCCACCCATGTTGATCGCGGGTTTTCCTTGCCACCGAGTGTTTTCTTTCGTGGCTTTTTGAACTTCTTCGGAGCGCAGCTCCACCACTTTACCCCAAACTCCATTGCCTATCTTGCCGCGTTCGTGTCCATGTGTGAGGGTTTCTTGGGCTGTCAACCGCACTGGGGTTTGTTCAAACATATATTCACGTGTCGATCTCAGACCGTGAAGAAGGCGAGCCCAGGTGATGAGAGAACCCGAGTCGTCCAAATGTGCGGAGGCCTGGGGATTCAGGTGAGGAATAAGAGCACCTTCCTGCCCATGACCTTTCCCGAGTCCGTCAGAGGCTGGCAGTCGACTTGGTTCTACTGCCAGGTCCAGTCGACGCCAGGGCAGTCGAGTGGACTCCCTCCGTTCACCATGGACCGAGTGAGCAAGCCTTCCCCTCTGAAGCTGATTCCGGAGGAGAAAGCTGACGTGAAGATGTTGATGGAGCGCGTGGTGCAGTTGGTTCGGGAGGGAGTGACGGGCATGGACCTCCTGGAGGTTTTCCTCAGGCGTCGCATCCAGCCTCTCCAGTTCCGGAGCCACTGCATGTGGTTGTACTGTGGGACCGAAGACGAGACTAGAGTCCATCCAGAAGCAGTCGACGATGTCACTCTGGAAAGATGGATGGTAGCCGTCACCGGAAACAAGGACAACCCACGCGGAGCCAGAAGGATTCCTCCACTCGACCACCACAGTGATCCAAATAAGGTACACTTGCCCTGCTCTCCACTGCATTCTTGTCGCATTCATCTCTGTTTACTCTGCCGGCCGGTCGACTGATCATTGTCTTGATATCTGCTAGGCCCTCACCGAGCTGTACTCGATGTCCAATGGGGCACAAACTCCGACTGAGGAGGGTGAGGCGAGTGGGGGCGAGAGCCAGGACGAGGAGGAATGGGACTCGGACGTTGCAGGGGACGACGACGACGATGATGATGACGACGGCGATGATGATGCCGAAGACGAGGAGGAAGAGGAGGAGGTCGTGCCACCGCGCTCGGAAAGGCGGTCGAAGCTCGTCCACGACCCTTCGACTGAACGTGGCAAGGGGGTTGCGACGCAGTCGACCAAGCGCCCTAGGACCACTTCTCCAGCGCCGACTGAAAAGGCGCCGAAGCAGCCTAGGGGGGCTCCACCAAAGCCGACCAAGCTCCTGCCGAAAATGAAGGTGTCCATCCCCACCATATCAGGGTAATTGTGCTGCTATATTTTCTTATTCTGTGCGAACTTTATCTCTGGTCGACTCTGAAGTTAGTCGACTGATCCTTTGGAGTTGCAGTGCTGCTACTTCTGAGACCTCGGCCCGGGCTGATGACCACGAGATGGAGGATGCAGCAACTTCGAATCCAGGTACTGTGTTCTTAACACCGTTCTTAGTCGACTGACACGCGATCTCTGATCCTGATCCTTCTCCGCAGCTCCACCCAACACTGTTATCAATCTCCCTGACGACGACGAGGATGAAGAACTACTGACACGCAGGAGGAGTCGGAAGGCATCCGCCAGTAAGGTACCTCAGGATGTGACGGCGCCTGAGATTCTGACTGTGGAGGAAGGGAACACCACTCGACACACGGTGTCCTTCGCAAATCCACTGACGAGTGCTCAGCAGCCCTCCCTCTTTACGACGCACCACGTCCCAGAGGACCAAGCTGGCGCAGCGAAGGAGGCAATACGCCAGGCGGGACTCATGATGGAGCAGCTGAAGACCATCCGGGACGCGAGCCAGGCAGCTTATGACGCCAGTTCTGCCCTCCAAAGCAATGTCCAGGTCAGTCGACCGCTGTTTGTTCTGTTGGATATGCTACCAAAAACTTTTCTTTTCCGGAATTTATATTAGTCACCCACTGGGTGTGTCGAATAAACTCCGTGTTAGCGGGGGCACGCTGAGTGCACCCGCTGGGTGTAGTCCCCGAGGCTAAGGCCGACTGCTGGCAGTCGGCCTTAGGCTTTATGATGTCAATCTTTCTGTTAGTCGACTGGTCGACTGGACTTCACAAACCGGTGGGGGCACGCTGAGTGCACCCACTGGGTGTAGTCCCCAAGGCTAAGGTCGACTGCTGGCAGTCGGCTTTAGGCTTTATGACGTCAATATTTCTTTCAGTCGACTATGTCGACTGGATTTCACAAACCGGTGGGGGCACGCTGAGTGCACCCACTGGGTGTAGTCCCCGAGACTGTGGTCGACTGCTTGCAGTTGATCACAGTCTTAGAGAATGCATCTCTCTTTTTTTTTTGAGGTCGACTGGTCGACTTTGTCTTCAACAGGATTAGTGGGGGCACGCTGAGTGCACCCACTGGGTGTAGTCCCCGAGACTACGGTCGAATGCTTGTATTTGGCTGTAGTCTTA
>NC_041382.1:205601525-205608212 GCF_002162155.2 Triticum dicoccoides
ACTCGGTAGGATTTTTGTAACTTAGGCGAGCACAGGGCTGCAGCTAAGCCCCCGAGTGAGAAGGTTGCTCTTCACTCGGTAGGATTTTCACAACTTAGGCGAGTGCTTGGACTGCAGCTAAGCCCCCGAGTGAGAGGGTTGCTCTTCACTCGGTAGGATTTTTATAACTTAGGCGAGTGCTTGGACTGCAGCTAAGCCCCCGAGTGTGAGGGTTGCTCTTCACTCGGTAGGATTTTTGTAACTTAGGCGAGCACAGGGCTGCGGCTAAGCCCCCGAGTGGAAGGCTGGCTTACCACTCGGTAGGATTTTGATAACTTAGGCGAAACGGATTCGCAGCTAAGCCTCTGAGTGGGAGTCTGGCTCACCACTCGGTAGGATTTTTACAAACTTAGGCGAAACGGATTCGCAACTAAGTCACCCACTGAGGGGAATTTTATTGGAAAATAAAAATAAAAAGTGACAGATATTGTGGAGGAACTATGACACTATTATTTTGAGGTCCATGAACTACAAAAGTACTTTATTGCAACTCATCCGAGTGATAAAACTTAAGTGTAAAATGGGCGGAGTAGCTCCGCGTTCCAAGCTCGGGGCTCGTCGATATTATGCTCGACGTTGTAGAGACGGTACGCCCCGTTGTGGAGAACCTTGGTGACGATGAAGGGGCCTTCCCAAGAAGGAGCAAGCTTGTGTGGTTTGTGCTGATCCACTCGGAGAACCAAATCCCCTTCCTGGAAGGCTCGACCTCTCACATTTCGGGCGTGGAAACGGCGCAGAACTTGTTGGTAGATGGTCGATCGGATCAGAGCCATCTCCCTTTCTTCCTCTAAAAGGTCGACTGCGTCCTGCCGCGCTTGTTCAGCTTCTACTTCGTTGTAGATTTCAACTCGAGGAGCATTGTGGAGAAGATCACTCGGCAAGACTGCTTCAGCTCCATAGACCAAGAAGAATGGAGTTCTTCCGGTCGACCGATTAGGCGTGGTCCGCAGTCCCCAGAGTACAGATGGAAGTTCGTCGACCCAAGCTCCAGCCGCGTGTTTGAGATCACGCATCAGTCGAGGCTTCAGTCCCTTGAGAATCAGTCCATTAGCTCGCTCTGCTTGTCCATTCGACTGCGGATGGGCGACTGATGCGTAGTCGACCCGTGTGCCTTGGGAGTCGCAGAAAGCTCTGAATTCTTCTGAGTCAAAGTTCGACCCATTATCCGTAATGATGCTGTGCGGGACTCCATATCTGAATATTAGTTCCCTGATGAAGCTAACAGCAGTACCGGTGTCAAGGCTCTTGATTGGTTTAGCCTCGATCCACTTGGTGAACTTGTCGACTGCCACCAGTACATGCGTGAAGCCACTTCGTCCTGTTCTCAAAGGACCGATCATGTCCAGCCCCCAAACTGCAAAAGGCCAGACGAGTGGGATGGTCTTCAAAGCTGACGCAGGCTTGTGCGACATATTCGAGTAGAACTGACATCCCTCGCACTTATCTACTATCTCTTTTGCCATCTCATTCGCCTCGGGCCAGTAAAATCCGGCTCGGTATGCTTTGGCCACGATGGTCCGAGAGGACGCATGATGACCACAAGTCCCCGAGTGAATATCATTGAGGATGAGTCGACCTTCTTCTGGTGTTATGCACTTCTGACCGACTCCAGTCGCGCTTTCTCTGTATAATTGTCCTTTGATTACGGTAAAGGCCTTAGATCGACGGACGATCTGTCGAGCCTCTTCCTCATCCTCCGGAAGCTCTTTCCTCAAGATATATGCGACATACGGAATCGTCCAGTCGGGAATGACCACCAAAACCTCCATGATCAAGTCGACCACCGCTGGGACTTCAACTTCAGTCGGATCTGTGGCGCCCTTGGGCTGCGGAGTTTCTTCGGTGAAAGGATCTTCTTTGACTGACGGAGTGTGTATATGCTCCAAGAACACACCACTCGGAAGGGCTTCTCTCTTGGAACCTATCTTTGCTAGATCATCAGCTGCTTGATTTTTCAGTCGGGGTATATGATGGAGCTCCAACCCCTCGAACTTCTTCTCCAGCTTCCTCACTGCACTGCAGTATCCAGTCATGGCTGGGCTTCTCACGTCCCACTCTTTCATCACCTGATTGACCACTAAATCCGAGTCGCCATAGACCATTAGGCGACGGACGCCGAGTGAAATGGCCATGCGCAACCCATATAGGAGGGCCTCATATTCTGCCTCATTGTTGGAGGAATCAAAGTGAATCTGGAGCACATATCTGAGCTTATCTCCTCTGGGGGAAACCAGGACAACCCCAGCACCGGAACCATTCAACATCTTAGAGCCATCGAAAAACATGGTCCAATGCTCCGAGTGAACTTCAGTTGGCTGCTGTTGTTCAATCCACTCGGCGAGGAAATCTGCTATCGCCTGGGACTTAATGGCTTTCTTTGCCTCAAACTTGATATCAAGGGGAAGAAGTTCAATCGCCCATTTGGCCACTCGACCAGTTGCGTCTCTGTTGTGCAAAATCTCTGATAACGGAGCGTCGCTGACGACTGTGATGGAATGGTCAGAGAAATAATGAGCAACCTTCTTTGTGGTCATGTATATTCCATACACAAGCTTCTGATAATGAGGATATCTCTGCTTGGATGGAGTCAAGACTTCAGACAAATAATACACTGGGCGCTGAACTTTGAGAGCTTTTCCTTCTTCTTCCCGCTCGACCGTTAGCACAGTACTGACGACTTGTCCTGTGGCTGCGATGTAGAGCAACAGAGGCTCTTTGCTGATTGGAGCAGCAAGCACCGGCTGGGTGGAGAGCAGAGCTTTTAGCTCGGCAAACGCTGCATCAGCTTCTGGAGTCCACTCGAACTTGTCAGCCTTCTTCATCAGTCGGTAAAGAGGCAGTGCCTTTTCACCGAGTCGTGAGATGAATCGACTTAATGCGGCCAAGCATCCAGTAAGCTTCTGTACATCGTGCACTCGCACAGGGCGTTTCATTCGGAGAATAGTGCCAATCTTCTCTGGGTTAGCGTCGATTCCCCGTTCGGAAACGAGAAAACCGAGTAACTTGCCACCAGGAACTCCAAATGTGCACTTTGATGGATTGAGCTTGATATCATACCTTCTGAGGTTGGCAAATGTTTCGGCGAGGTCAGCGAGCAGGTCGGAACCTTTTCGTGACTTGACAACAATATCATCCATATAAGCTTCCACATTCCGACTGATTTGGGTAAGTAGACACTTCTGAATCATTCGCATAAATGTGGCTCCGGCATTCTTGAGGCCGAATGGCATGGTGATATAGCAGAAGCACCCGAATGGAGTGATGAAAGCTGTTTTTACCTCATCGGGCCCGTACAGACGGATCTGGTGGTACCCGGAGTAAGCATCTAAAAAAGACAACCTCTCGCATCCCGCGGTCGAGTCAACAATTTGATCTATGCGAGGGAGAGGAAAGTGATCTTTCGGGCAGCCCCGGTTGATGTGCTTGAAATCAATGCACATTCGGAGCGACTTGTCCTTCTTAGGAACCATGACGACATTAGCGAGCCACTCGGAGTGGTATATCTCTCGGATAAATCCTGCCGCCAACAGTCGAGCCACTTCTTCACCGATGGCCTTTCTCTTCTGGACGGCGGACCGCCGAAGATGCTCTTTGACTGGTTTTGCAGACGAGTCGACTCTTAGGCGATGCTCAGCCAGTCCCCTGGGAACACCTGGCATGTCAGCGGGCTTCCATGCAAAAATGTCCCAGTTCTCACGGAGGAACTGGATGAGCGCTTCTTCCTATTTTGGGTCGAGTGTTGTGGAGATGCGGGTCGGAGCTGCTTCGGGGTCGGTCGGGTGAATGTGAACAGGCTTCGTCTCACCGGACGACTGGAATGCAGACTCTGTGGCGGGCTTCTTGGATCGCAGCAAGTCACTCGGATCTGCGTTTTGCTTGTATTCTTCGAACTCGACCGCTGTCACTTGGGAATCGGCAATCTTGGAGCCCTTCTGAAAGCACTCCTCTGCCTTTTTGGGGTTCCAGGATCCTTTTGGTTTCCCCTTAAACTTTCCTTGAGTCACGGCCAGAGCCTCTCCAGGAGCTGCCGGTTCAGCCTTCCGCTTCTGTTTCCGACTGGCGTTTCCTTTTTCCGACTGACTCGGCTTGTGCTTGCCGCTTCGGAGTCGGTCTTCTTCTTCGCCGTTGGCGTACTTGGTAGCAATCTCCATCATCCGACTCAAGGTCATGTCACCGGTTCGACCAAATTTCAAACTCAGTTCTCTGTTCTTGACGCCGTCTTTGAAGGCGCATACTGCCTGATGATCAGAGACATTTTCCACAGTGTGGTGCAAAGTGATCCACCTCTGAATATACTCTCTGAGAGTCTCATTAGTTTTCTGCACGCAGACTTGCAACTCTGTCAATCCCGCTGGTCGCTTGCAAGTCCCTTCAAACGTTCTGACGAACACTCGGGACAGATCTTCCCAAGTGTAAATGCTGCTAGGAGGTAATTGAGTCAACCATGCCCTGGCAGAACCTTCCAACATGAGGGGCAAATGCTTCATGGCCACCTCGTCGTTCCCACCACCGATCTGAACTGCCACTCGGTAGTCTTCAAGCCAAGTTTCAGGCTTAGACTCACCAGTGAACTTGCTGACTCTTGTTGCCAACCTGAAATTGGGGGGGATAACTGCGGCTCTGATAGCTCTGCCGAAACATTCAGGACCAGAAACATGTACTCGACTGCTCGTGGGTACACCTCTGTCGAGTGCGCCTCGATGGGCTCTGTTCCGGTCGACCAACCCTTGCACGATAATGGATCGCGCGTCGAAGCCTGGCTCTCTGGGGTCAACTGGAAGCCTACGCCCTGTACTGTACTGACGCCTATCATCTGGCTGCCGAGGAGTGTAAGACCCACCCCTCGGCGGGGAATAGGGCACTCGACGCCTATCATCTCGGTCGAGTCTGTCGCCATATTGATCTCGCCGATTCTCACGCCCTTCGCGCCGCGGAGGCGATTTGGGGCTGTGAGCCGACTGAACCGTATTCACAGTGACAGATCGACTGTGAATTCTGTTGCGCGACTGAGACACGGCTGAATTCTGATCTCCTGCTGCCCGGAGCAGATCCCTGATTTGCAGCAAACCTCTGCCAGCTTCCGACTGCGAAGGCTGAATGGACTCTGCTATACGGGTCGCAGCTGCTAAATTCTGAATTGGGGTTCGATATACCTGAGTCGGCGGGAAGAATTGACGTCGACTGGTGTCGGGAACTCGTTGCCGCGCGCGCTCGTCGAGTGCTCGCTGAAGGTTCTCCAGTCGAGTGCGCTCGGCCAAATTGGCCAGACGCGCCTCCTCCAAGGCACGAGCCTCGGGGGTTTCTCCTGCGATGGGAATACGCAGGGGATCCTCGTTCCTGCGGTGAAGCTCTTCTCTTTGCAGAGAGTCGAGTGGCTCGGGCTGGTACTCTTCGTAGTCTCGTGCAGGGTCGCCGCCGTCACCTGCTCCACCACCACGGGCGAAGCCAGGAGGGCTGTGGGGCCCGTCGACCATCAAGATTTCCGCCGCTGGATCACTGCTTCCGCACTCGGATGAGGTCTCTCCGGAGCCAGTCGACTGATCGAACAAGCCGTAGAGAGATTCGTTGGGCTCGATTGCCGCAACTTCTGTAGTGGCCGATTGGCGAGCCACCGCGTGACTCACCCATCGCTGAAGCCTCGACCGGCCTGAGCGCTTGCGCTGGCGGGAGACCGGGAGGGTGGATGATGGAGGAGCCAACCGATACTGGGTCGACGGTTGCCGCAGCAGAACGCCGCGGACACATGCGCGAAAATGCGTCGCACCGCGGACGGGGAGCGCGTCTACGTCGAGTGGAGCCTCCTGGAGCCATGCGGAGTCGTCGGCGATGAAGGTGAGGGTGCCGAGACGGATCTCTTGACCCTTGACCAAAACTCCAGCAGACACCATGATGAGAGTACTCGGAAGAATCGCAACTTCTCCACAAAATCGCTAAAACACCGGCCCCAAGGTGGGCGCCAACTGTCGTGGTTCTAAGCCTGACAGTAGAGTGGGGGTAGGTATGGAGAGGCAAGGTCCTAGCTATGGAGAGGTTGTAAGCACAAAGGATATACGAGTTCAGGCCCTTCTCGGAAGAAGTAACAGCCCTACGTCTCGGAGCCCGGAGGCGGTCGAGTGGATTATGAATGTATGAATTACAAGGTGCCGAACCCTTCTGCCTGTGGAGGAGGGTGGCTTATATAGAGTGCGCCAGGCCCCTAGCCAGCCCACGCAGGAGAGGGTTTAAGGTGAGTTAAGTCTAGGGCGTTACTGGTAACGCCCCACATAAAGTGCCTTTACTATCATAAAGTCTACTTGATTACAGGCCGTTGCAGTGCAGAGTGCCTCTTGACCTCCTGGTGGTCGAGTGAGTCTTCGTGGTCGAGTCCTTCAGGCCAGTCGAGTGAATCCTCGTTGGTCGACTGGAAGGCGACCTCTTCTAAGGATGTCCTAGGGTAAGTTACTTGGATCAGGTCCATGATCCTACCCTAGGTACACAACCCCATCACCCACCTACAAAGCCCCCCACTCTCCCGTAACCCTATCCCCACCTCCACTTCCCCCACTCCCCATGATCCCCTCGCTCCCTCTCCACTCCCTCCCCCTCCCCCAATCCAGATTAGGGCAGCGGACACCGGCGACCGCGCCGCCTCGCGCCCCGCCGCTGGCG
>NC_041382.1:205609313-205666800 GCF_002162155.2 Triticum dicoccoides
CCTGTCCCCTCGCCCCGCCGCACTTGCTCTGGCCGCCCGTGGCCGCCGGCCGCGCACCCCCCGCGGCCATCTCCCGCGACCGGCACTGGCGCCCTGGCGCGCCCCTTCGCTCGTGACCGTTCGGGCGGGTTCGCCCGCCCGTTACCCGTGCCCAAACCCGCTAGGCCTCCCCTGGGGCCAATGACACGAGGGCCCCGCCTCCAGAACGTTTTTTAATAAATAATAATAGTAATTAATTAATTAGTTAATTAATTAATTTTGATTAATTAAGCTAAACAATTAATTAAACTAATTAATCATAATTAGATTAATCTAATAACTAATTAAACTAACTAGTGTTAGTTAATTAATCAACCAATGACAGTGGGGCCCACCCCTAATTAATCCTAATTAGATTAATTATAAATGGTTAATTAAAATGTGTCACTGACCAGTGGGACCCACTCGGCAGGTTGACTGGTCAACCTGTTGACTGCTGACGTCATGCTGACATTAGCAAGCACTGTTTTGGATAATGTTGAATTAAAATAATTAAATAAATCTTAAAAATGATTTAAATCTTTTAAAAATAATATAAAATAAACCGTAGCTCGGATGGAAAAACTTTGTACATGAAAGTTGGTCAGAATGACGAGACGAACCCGGATACGCAGCCCGTTCGTTCCCCATGCATCCCTAGCATAGCTAACACACAACTTTTCCCCTCCAATTCATATGTCCGAAAACGGGAAACACCGGGGATACTTTCCCGGATGTTCCCCCCCTTCACCGGTATCACCTCATACCGCGTTAGGGCACCCCTAGCACCGCTACTTGTCATGTCATGCATCGCTATGCATCTATTTGCATTGTATTCATTGTTTCTCCCCCCCCCTTCTCTCCGGTAGACTACGAGGCTAAAGCTGCTGCTGTTGACGACCCCTCTTTCTTGCTAGAGCAACCAGGCAAGCCCCCCTGATCACCAGATATCGCCTACTCTTCTCTCTACTGCTTGCATTAGAGTAGTGTAGCATGTTACTAATTTCTGTTAATCCTATTCTGATGCATAGCCAGTCATTGTTGTTACAGCTGTTGATACCTTACCTGCAATCCTAAATGCTTAGTATAGGATGCTAGTTTATCATCAGTGGCCCTGCATTCTTGTCCGTCTGCCATGCTATACTATCGGGCCGTGATCACTCGGGAGGTGATCACGGGTGTATACTTATATACGTATTATATGATACCTATGGTGACTAAAGTCGGGTTGGCTCGTAGAGTACCCGCGAGTGATTCACGGATTGGGTCCGAAAGGACGTTTGTCCGGACGGCCCTCTGAGTGAACCTTTGTGGCGGAGCGACATGAGGCAGGGTGAGACCACCTAGGAGAGAGATGGGCCTGGCCCTGGTCGGCGTCCGCGGTTATTTCAAGATAACACGCTTAACGAGATCGGGGTATTTGATCTGAGTTTGGCTACTGGCCTATACACACTAACCAACTACGCAAGAATAGTTATGGGCACTCGACGTCGTGGTATCAGTCGAAACCTTCGTGACGTCAGCGACTGAGCAGCGCGCGCCGGGCTGGACTAGAACGCCTGCTCTTGTATAAGGGAGGCTAGGTCTGCTCACAGGCCGCGTACACAACGTGCAGGTGTGCAATGGGCGATGGGCCCAGACCCCTGCGCCATAGGATTTAGACCGGCGTGCTGACCTCTCAGTTGTGCCTAGGTAGGTGTAACGCCCGGGTAATCAAGCTACAATAAAACTCTCCTAATGATGCCATGTCATCTGCGATTACTGTTACTAATCTCGGGATAATTCGAAACCACGTCAAATTCAAACTTAAAATTAAAGTCGACAATAAAAGTTTTCAAAATTGAAACAAAAATGTTCGGTGGACGCCAAATATTACAAAGGTAATTATGGTGCAGAAAACACATTTTTAGTAAAAGACTAAATACTTTAAAATGAAATAAAACAGAAAAGAAAAAAAGAAAGAAAAGAAAGAAAGAAAGAGAAAGGAAAACCCCCCAAACCCCCCTGGGCCATCTGGCCCAGCTAACCCACCTGGCCCATCCGACCGAACCGGCCCGCCTCCCCCTGCCGCCTCCCTTCCCTGTTCCCCTGACCCGGGTCGGAACAGGAGCGTGTCCCCGCCGCACCCTCTCGTCGGCGACGACGAGGGGATAAGGTCGCCACGCCACGCCCCCTCGGTCTCTCCTCCCACTCACCCCCACGCTCGCCTAGGTTCTTGCGCCTCCCACTCCCCTCCAGAGCCACCGCGACCTCCAAGCCCTTCCGACGCGTCCGCTCGCTCCGCCTCCCTCGACTACGCCTCCACGTCAAGACGCAGGACGCCGAGCACCATCGAACGCTGCCCCAACCTCGTCTTCTTCCTCGGATCCCCGACGCATCTCCGACGAGCGCCGTCGACTCTCCGGCTACTAAACTCCCAAGGGCCATCTTGCGTGCCGCACGGTGAGCTCCCCATCTACCGCCCATCTCCGTTAGCTCCCTCACACGCCCTAGCTAGTTGCCGCCGAAGCACCCGAGCGCTCCGCCGCGGACCCCGTCGCCGACGAGTCTCCGGTGACCAAATGGTCACAGGCTCGTGTCGGTTACGCTCCTCATGCCGCGTAGATCCTCCCCAACCTCTCCATTTCTTCACTAGCTCGCCCCAGCTCCGTTCTCCTCGAGCTCCCGACTACGCCGCCGCCTGCGCGCGTCGCCGGCACCCTTCCGGTGACCAAATGGTCACGGGGCCGAGCCCTTTGTGCTCAGCGCGTCGTGCAGCTCCACCCTAGCCTTCCCGCTCGCCCCAAAGCGCGTTGCGTCGCCATCTTCGTCCGTGCCCGAACAGCAGCCCGCCGCGCTCGTTGTTGGCGACCATTCCGGCCACCCCCGCCGTCGTGCTCCCCTCCATCGGACGCGGTGCGAAGAGGTCGTTCCAGAGAGCCTGGCCGCGCCCGATTTGGTGCCCCGTAGCGCGATTCCGGCCAACTCCGGCGAGGGGCTGCCTCTGTTGGGTCGCCGGAGTCGCTCCGGCACCGTCCGCCGACATGGCTAGGCGGGCCCCACCCTTGGGTCGCTGCCTGTGGGCCTGGGGGCCCCAACTGGCCACGTTGACCAAGTCAACTTCGCTGACGTGGCAGCTACTGCCACTGACATGCGGGCCCCATGCCATAAAAAAATAAAAACAAATATGTAAACTACTAATTAATTAAGTTAATTAACTAAAACCTAATTAGACACTGACTGCTAGGGCCACCCACTAATTAACCCATTTTAGTTAGTTTTAAAACTCTGTTAAGGCCCTTGACAATGACATGTGGGTCCCACTGGACCCACCTGTCTGGTTTGACTGGTCAACCGACCAGTTGACCTGCTGACATCACTCTGATGTCATGCCTACGTCATCACACACTGTTTTGGATAATGTTGGAATTAAATATATAATTAAAATCGGAAAATGATTTAAATCTTTAGAAAATCATATCTTTTAATCTGTAACTCGGTTGAAAATACTTTGTACATGAAAGTTGCTCAGAACGACGAGACAATTCCGGATACGCAACCCGTTCGTCCGCCACACCTCCCTAACCTATCGAACTCGTAACTTTCCCCCTCCGTCTCCTCTGCCCGAAAACGCGAAACACCGGGGATACCTTCCCGGATGTTTCCCCCCTTCACCGGTATCACCTCATACCGCGTTACGGCACCCCTAGCACCGTTACTTGTCTTGTCATGCATTGTTATGCATCTGTTTGCATTGTATTCATTGTTTCTTCCCCCCTCTTCTTCCGCTAGACACCGAGACCGACGCCGCTGCTACCCAGTACGACTACGGAGTTGACGACCCTTCTCTCTTGCTAGAGCAACCAGGCAAGCCCCCCCTTTGATCACCAGATATCGCCTACTCTTCTCCCTACTGCTTGCATTAGAGTAGTGTAACATGTTACTGCTTTCCGTTAATCCTATTCTGATGCATAGCATGTCCTTGACACTACTGTTGATACCTTTACCTGCAATCCTAATGCTTAGTATAGGATGCTAGTTTATCATCAGCGGCCATACATTCTTGTCCATCTGCCATGCTATATTATCGGGCCGTGATCACTCGGGAGGTGATCACGGGTATATACTATATACTTTATACAGGATACATGTGGTGACTAAAGACGGGTCGGCTTGTGGAGCACCCGCGAGTGATTCACGGATTGGGGGCTGAAAGGACCTTTGTCCCAACGGCCCTCTGTGTGGATCTTTGTGGTGAAGCGACAGGGCAGGTTGAGACCACCTAGGAGAGAGGTGGGCCTGGCCCTGGTCGGTGTTCGCGGTTATTTCAAAATAACACGCTTAATGAGATCTTGGTATTTGATCTGAGTCTGGCCACTGGCCTATACGCACTAACCATCTACGCGGGGACAGTTATGGGCACTCGACGTCGTGGTATCAGCCGAAGCCTTCGTGACGTCAGCGACTGAGTGGCGCGCGCCGGATTGGACCGTAAGCCTGCTCTTGTATTAAGGGGGCTAGTTCTGCTTCCGGCCGCGTATGCAACGTGCAGGTGTGCAATGGGCGATGGGTCCAGACCCCTGCGCCATAGGATTTAGACCGGCGTGCTGACCTCTCTATTGTGCCTAGGTAGGGCTGCGACGTGTTGATCTTCCGAGGCCGGGCATGACCCAGGAAAGTGTGTCCGGCCAAATGGGATCGAGCGTGTTGGGATATGTGGTGCACCCCTGCAGGGAAGTTAATCTATTCGAATAGCCGTGATCTTCGGTAACAGGACGACTTGGAGTTGTACCTTGACCTTATGACAACTAGAACCGGATACTTAATAAAACACACCCTTCCAAGTGCTAGATACAACCGGTGATCGCTCTCTAACAGGGCGACGAGGAGAGGATCGCCGGGTAGGATTATGCTATGCGATGCTACTTGGAGGACTTCAGTCTACTCTCTTCTACATGCTGCAAGACGGAGGCTGCCAGAAGCGTAGTCTTCGAAAGGACTAGCTATCCCCCCTTATCCCGGCTTTCTGCAGTTCAGTCCACATATAATAGCCTTATTCCAGTTGATACCAATGCATACATATGTAGTAAAGCTCCTTGCTTGCGAGTACTTTGGATGAGTACTCATGGTTGCTTTCTCCCTCTTTTCCCCCTATCCCTTCTACCTGGTTGTCGCAACCAGATGTTGGAGCCCAGGAGCCAAACGCCACCTTCGACGACGACTCCTACTACACCGGAGGTGCCTACTACTACGTGCTGCCCGCTGACGACGACCAGGAGTAGTTTAGGAGGATCCCAGGCAGGAGGCCTACGCCTCTTTCGATCTGTATCCCAGTTTGTGCTAGCCTTCTTAAGGCAAACTTGTTTAACTTATGTCTGTACTCAGATATTGTTGCTTCCGCTGACTCGTCTATGATCGAGCTCTTGTATTTGAGCCCTCGAGGCCCCTGGCTTGTAATATGATGCTTGTATGACTTACTTTATTTGTAGAGTTGTGTTGTGATATCTTCCCGTGAGTCCCTGATCTTGATCGTACACGTTTGCGTGTATGATTAGTGTATGATTGAATCGGGGGCGTTACAAGTTGGTATCAGAGCCGACTGCCTGTAGGAATCCCCCTTCCAACTCCTTGGCCGAAGTCGAGTCTAGACGTTGCAAAACTTTTACTAACATGGTTGTGTGGCTTACAGGCCCACGTCGCCCATGGATGGTATTAGGATCTTTTATTCCTCGTCTATACTCTAGGACTCTTATCTCTTTTCTACTCGGGTTTAAATGGTTTTACTAACTCTAACATTAGGATCTCGTGATCACATCCACCTGGAGAGCCCCTTATTACAGATGATCGCCTACTTCACCAGAAAATTTTGAAGATACTCTTCGATCATACCCGAGACCCTTGTGGCCTCTGCCTTTTTAATTCCCTACTACCGTTATATCCATATGGATAACGACATACACTTGTTGTTCATACAATTACTCTGAGTTTCTCTTGTTGTTACAAGATGCATCGAATTGCTCTCCGACTTTTAAGAATCCCTTGTACCACTGCCTTGTAGTTCCTTGCCGCAGAAATACCCCTACGGATAATTCATCGGACTTATCGAGTATCCACTCATTCCCAGTTGTTCCCGTGTTCCGCAAAAGACTTCGAAATACTATTTGATTTTTAAAAAATCCTCAATAGCATGTTGTTCTTGGAATTCTTGCATACTTGCATTCCGGTTAATTCCTTTGGTCTAGCAATTTACTTTAAAAACCTTTGTGGTTGTCATTCTGATCCTTTTGATTCAACATGTGTGTGAATGCACACAATCATTAGTTGTTCCCTGGAATTTATCCTTCCGACTCAGACATCATTTTAAACATGAGCGAGATCTCGACCAATCAAATGTTGCCATCGATTGTACCCCTAAAGCTATTCAACTTATCCATCCCTAATCAGAACACTGCTTCTGATCCCTTGTCTTGGAATTAATAATTCCTTTGCATTTGAGCTTTGAGTTAGTCAGTTGTTTCTATAATCTGATCTCCTTGCATTCTTTATTCCACTGGTTGACTACCGATGCTCATATCGGATCCCTTGTGGACCACCAGACCCTTTTGTCGGATTTTATCCGACAGTGTCCTTCGTATTCATTAAACTTGTGAGCCTTTCCATGGATATATAAAGTCTTTGGTAAACTGTATCTCTGCTTTCTCAAGCATGCTCTACTAGCGAGCTTGTGTTATTTACTCCGAAATTTGTGGTATATGTTTCTAAGATGCCCCGATGGGTTGAACCTATACCTTCTCTAAAACCGTGTGAACCCGAAAGTTTTCACGAGTCATACTCTTCTGGTGTTTTACCAGATAATTTACTACCATATAACTTCTTCGTAAACGAGAAGTGGATGAAAGGTTACGCATTGTAAAAGTGGGAGTCGACCTTGAACTTTGTGTTCATGCCCATGGACACAATGCAGATCCTATCATGGAAGCTTCTTGTAATAATAATTATTTCCTTGATATGAAATCATCTGGTATCTATGTATTGATCATTTGCAATCATGATCCCGACCACATTTTTCTCCTTGATTCCATTTCTCAGACAAGTTAAAGCACTTGTCTTTTGTTGATCGATACTTCTCCGCAACCTCTATTTTTGATCTTCCTCGAGTATTAACCTCTGGTATCTCGAGAACTGTGTTGCTTCCTGCGAGTCTTCATCTAGTATTGCTTCTCACCGATCTCGGATCCCCCCAGGATCTGAGTTATTAGTCACTCGAGAACACCGATAAGTGAATCGATTCCGCACTCCGATTCAATAACTCTAAGTAATTCTTGTTGCTTACGAGTTTAATAATCCTTCAAGTCATTCCTAGCCTTATCGGCTATATCATTATCGTGCAAACTTTTAACTGTGCTACCTCGTCCTTATTCCCGGAGCACAACTTTCGACAATGAACTAAGCTTATGCCCATCTTCCTTGTCTTATCGTTTCACCTCGAACGGCAAGCTTGATTCCTAGTTGGTGTTGTATCCGTAGTTCCAATAATCTTTTGTTGCATCAGTCCTTCTGCTTGAGCAGTCGCTGTTCGATTGCTTCTTAATGGAGCCTCTCGACAAAATTGCCGTGATCATCATCAACATTTTGAGCTCTTCCAGGATATCAATCAAATTCAGGATGTGTAACACCATGTTGGGGAACGTAGTAATTTCAAAAAAATTCCTACGCACACGCAAGATCATGGTGATGCATAGCAACGAGAGGGGGAGAGTGTGATCTACGTACCCTTGTAGATCGACAACGGAAGCGTTAACTTGGTTGATGTAGTCGTACGTCTCCACGGCCCGACCGATCAAGCACCGAAACTACGACACCTCCGAGTTCTAGCACACGTTCAGCTCGATGACGATCCCCGGACTCCGATCCAGCAAAGTGTCGGGGAAGAGTTCTGTCAGCATGATGGCGTGGTGACGTTCTTGATGTACTACTGTCGTAGGGCTTCGCCTAAGCACCGCTACAATATGATCGAGGACTATGGTGGAAGGGGGCACCGCACACGGCTAAGAATATGATCACGTGGATCAACTTGTGTTCATGGGGTGCCCCTTGCCTCAGTATATAAAGGATGGAGGAGGAGGAGGCCAGCCAAGGCTAGGTGCGGCCAGGATGTGGAGTCCTACTAGGACTCCAAGTCCTAGTAGGAGTCCACCAAGAGGGGAGGAAGGGAGAAGGAAGTGTTGGAGAAGGAGAGGTGGCCGGCCCCCTTTTCCCTAGTCCAATTCGGACTAGAGGGGAGGGGGGCGCAGCAGCCCCTTGGCCCTTTCTCCTCTTCCCACTAAAGCCCATCAAGGCCCATTGCTTCTCCCGTAACTACCCGGTACTCTGAAAAATACCCGAATCACTCGGAACCTTTCCGATGTTCGAATATAGTCGTCCAATATATCGATCTTTACGTCTCGACCATTTCGAGACTCCTCGTCATGTCCCCGATCTCATCCGGGACTCCAAACTCCTTCGGTACATCAAAACTCATAAACTCATAATATAACTGTCATCGAAACCTTAAGCTTGCGGACCCTACGGGTTCGAGAACAATGTAGACATGACCGAGACACGTCTCCAGTCAATAACCAATAGCGGGACCTGGATACCCATATTGGCTCCTACATATTCTACGAAGATCTTTATCGGTCAGATCGCATAACAACATACGTTGTTCCCTTTGTCATCGGTATGTTACTTGCCCGAGATTCGATCGTCGGTATCTCAATACCTAGTTCAATCTCGTTACCGGCAAGTCTCTTTACTCATTCCGTAATACATCATCTCACAACTAACTCATTAGTTGCAATGCTTGCAAGGCTTATGTGATGTGTATTACCGAGAGGGCCTAGAGATACCTCTCCGACAATCGGAGTGACAAATCCTAATCTCGAAATACGCCAACCCAACATGTACCTTTGGAGACACCTGTAGAGCACCTTTATAATCACCCATTTACGTTGTGACATTTGGTAGCACACAAAGTGTTCCTCTGGCAAACGGGAGCTGCATAATCTCATAGTCATAGGAACATGTATAAGTCATGAAGAAAGCAATAGCAACATACTAAACGATCGGGTGCTAAGCTAATGGAATGGGTCATGTCAATCAGATCATTCACCTAATGATGTGATCCCGTTAATCAAATAACAACTCTTTGTTCATGGTTAGGAAACATAACCATCTTTGATTAACGAGCTAGTCAAGTAGAGGCATACTAGTGACACTCTGTTTGTCTATGTATTCACACATGTATTATGTTTCCGGTTAATACAATTCGAGCATGAATAATAAACATTTATCATGATATAAGGAAATAAATAATAACTTTATTATTGCCTCTAGGGCATATTTCCTTCAGTCTCCCACTTGCACTAGAGTTAATAATCTAGTTCACATCGCCATGTGATTTAACAGCAATAGTTCACATCACCATGTGATTAACACCCATAGTTCACATCGATATGTGATCAACACCCAAAGGGTTTACTAGAGTCAGTAATCTAGTTCACATCACTATGTGATTAACACCCAAATAGTACTAAGGTGTGATCATGTTTTGCTTGTGAGATAATTTTAGTCAACGGGTCTGTCACATTCAGATCCGTAAGTATTTTGCGAATTTCTATGTCGATAATGCTCTGCACGGAGCTACTCTAGCTTATTGCTCCCACTTTCAATATGTATCTAGATCAAGACTTAGAGTCATCCAAATCTGTGTCAAAACTTGCATCAACGTAACTTTTTACGACGAACCTTTTTGTCACCTTCGTAATTGAGAAATATTTCCTTATTCCACTAAGGATAATTTTGACCGCTGTCCAGTGATCTACTCTTAGATCACTATTGTACTCCCTTGCTTAACACGGTGTAGGGTATACAATATGTCATTCATATATACTTATCAGAAATGTTGTAGTGCTCCCACTCACTTTCTTGTAAATACAGGCTTCATCGCAAGTCTGTATAAAACTATATGCTTTGATCAACTTATCAAAGCGTATATTCCAACTCCGAGATGCTTGCACCAGTCCATAGATGGATCGCTGGAGCTTGCATATTTTGTTAGCACCTTTAGGATTGACAAAACCTTCTGGTTGTATCATATACAACTCTTCTTTAATAAATCTATTAAGGAATGCATTTTTGTTTATCCATTTGCCAGATTTCATAAAATGCGGCAATTGCTAACATGATTCGGACAAACTTAAGCATAGATACGAGTGAGAAACTCTCATCGTAGTCAACACCTTGAACTTTGTCGAAAACTTGCGACAATTCTAGCTTTGTAGATAGTAACACTACTATCAGCGTCCGTCTTCCTCTTGAAGATCCATTTATTTTCTATGGCTTGCCGATCATCGGGCAAATCCATCAAAGTCCATACTTTGTTCTCATACATGCATCATATCTCAGATTTTATGGCCTCAAACCATTTCGCGGAATCTGGGCTCATCATCGCTTCCTCATAGTTCGCAAGTTCGTCATGGTCTAGTAACATGACTTCCAGAACAGGATTACTGTACCACACTGGTGCGGATCTCACTCTGGTTTACCTACGAGATTTGGTAGTAACTTGATCTGAAGTTACATGATCATCATCATTAGCTTCCTCACTAATTGGTGTAGTAGTCACAGGAATAGATTTCTGTGATGAACTACTTTCCAATAAGGGAGCAGGTACAGTTACCTCATCAAGCTCTACTTTCCTCCCACTTACTTCTTTCGAGAGAAACTCCTTCTCTAGAAAAACTCCGAATTTAGCAACAAAAGTCTTGCCTTCGGATTTGTGATAGAAGGTGTACCCAACAATCTCCTTTGGGTATCCTATGAAGACATATTTCTCCGATTTGGGTTTGAGCTTATCAGGATGAAACTTTTTCATATAAGCATCACAATCCCAAACTTTAAGAAACGACGACTTTGGTTTCTTGCCAAACCACAGTTCAGATTGTGTCGTCTCAACGGACTTAGATGGTGCCCTTTTAAATGTGAATGCAGCTGTCTTTAATGCATAACCCCAAAACGATAGTGGTAGATCGAAAAGAGACATCATAGATCGCATCATATCTAATAAAGTACGGTTATAATGTTCGGACACACCATTATGTTGTGGTGTTCCAGGTGGCGTGAGTAGTAAAACTATTTCACATTGTTTTAACTGTTGGGGAACGTTGCAGAAAACAAAAATTTTCTACGGTTTCACCAAAATCCATCTAGGAGTTCATATAGCAACGAGTGATTAGATGCATCTACGTACCTTGTAGATCGCGAGCGGAAGCGTTCAAAGAACGTGGATGAGGGAGTCGTACTCGACATGATTCAAATCACCGAAGATCCTAGCACCGAACGGACGGCACCTCCGCGTTCAACACACGTACGGAACAACCACGTCTCCTTCTTCTTGATCCAGCAAGGGGGAAGGAGAGGTTGAGGGAGATGGCACCAGCAGCAGCATGACGGCGTGGTGATGATGGAGCTGCAGTACTCCGTCAGGGCTTCGCCAAGCGCTATGGAGGAGGAGGAGGTGTTGGAGAGGGAGAAGGAGGCAACCAAAGGCGTGGGATGAAAGCCCTCCCTCCCCCACTATATATAGGAGGGCCAAGGGGGGGGCCTAGGAGATCCAATCTCCTAGGGGGTGCGGCCAAGGGGGAGGAATCCCTCCTCCCCAAGGCACCTAGGAGGTGCCTTCCCCTCCTAGGACTCTTCCTCCTTGAAACCCTAGGCGCATGGGCCTCTTGGGGCTGGTGGCGTTGGCCCATGTAGGCCAAGGCGCACCCCCTTACAGCCCATGTGGCCCCCCGGGACAGGTGGCCCCACCCGGTGGGCCCCCGGGACCCTTCCGGTGGTCCCGGTACAATACCGATAACCCCGAAACTTGTCCCGATGGCCGAAATAGTACTTCATATATACAATTCTTTACCTCCGGACCATTCCGGAACTCCTCGTGATGTCTGGGATCTCATCCGGGACTCCGAACAACATCCGGGTTACTGCATATACATATCCCTACAACCCTAGCGTCACCGAACCTTAAGTGTGTAGACCCTACGGGTTCGGGAGACATGTAGACATGACCGAGATCGCTCTCCGGTCAATAACCAACAGCGGGATCTGGATACCCATGTTGGCTCCCACATGCTCCTCGATGATCTCATCGGATGAACCACGATGTCGAGGATTCAAACAACCCCGTATACAATTCCCTTTGTCAATCGGTATGTTACTTGCTCGATATCCGATCGTCGGTATCCCAATACCTCGTTCAATCTCGTTACCAGCAAGTCACTTTACTCGTACCGTAATGCATGATCCCGTGACCAGACACTTGGTCACTTTGAGCTCATTATGATGATGCATTACCGAGTGGGCCCAGTGATACCTCTCCGTCATACGGAGTGACAAATCCCAGTCTTGATCCATGTCAACCCAACAGACACTTTCGGAGATACCCGTAGTATACCTTTATAGTCACCCAGTTACGTTGTTACGTTTGGCACACCCAAAGCACTCCTACGGTATCCGGGAGTTACACAATCTCATGGTCTAAGGAAAAGATACTTGACATTGGAAAACTCTAGCAAACGAACTATACGATCTTGTGCTATGTTTAGGATTGGGTCTTGTCCATCACATCATTCTCCTAATGATGTGATCTCATTATCAATGACATCCAATGTCCATAGTCAGGAAACCATGACTATCTGTTGATCAACGAGCTAGTCAACTAGAGGCTTACTAGGGACATGTTGGTGTCTATTATTCACACGTGTATTATGATTTCCGGATAATACAGTTATAGCATGAATAAAGACAATTATCATGAACAAAGAAATATAATAATAATACTTTTATTATTGCCTCTAGGGCATATTTCCAACAGTCTCCCACTTGCACTAGAGTCAGTAATCTAGTTACATTGTGATGAATCGAACACCCATGGAATTCTGGTGTTGATCATGTTTTGCTCTAGGGAGAGGTTTAGTCAATGGATCTGCTACATTCAGGTCCGTATGTACTTTACAAATCTCTATGTCTCCATCTTGAACATTTTCACGAATGGAGTTGAAGCGACGCTTGATGTGCCTTGTCTTCTTGTGAAACCTGGGCTCCTTGGCAAGAGCAATAGCTCCAGTGTTGTCACAAAAGAGTTTGATTGGCCCCGACGCATTGGGTATGACTCCTAGGTCGGTGATGAACTCCTTCACCCATATTGCTTCATGTGCTGCCTCCGAGGCTGCCATGTACTTCGCTTCACATGTAGATCTCGCCACAACGCTCTGCTTGCAACTGCACCAGCTTACTGCCCCACCATTCAAAATATACACGTATCCGGTTTGTGACTTTGAGTCATCCAGATCTGTGTCAAAGCTAGCGTCGACGTAACCCTTTACGACGAGCTCTTTGTCACCTTCATAAACGAGAAACATTTCCTTAGTCCTTTTCAGGTACTTCAGGATATTCTTGACCGCCGTCCAGTGTTCCTTGCCGGGATTACTTTGGTACCTTCCTACCAAACTTACAGCAAGGTTTACATCAGGTCTGGTACACAGCATGGCATACATAATAGAACCTATGGCTGAGGCATAGGGGATGACGCTCATCTCTTCTATATCTTCTGCCGTGGTCGGACATTGAGCTGAGCTCAATTTCATACCTTGCAACACAGGCAAGAACCCCTTCTTAGACTGATCCATATTGAACTTCTTCAATATCTTATTAAGGTATGTGCTTTGTGAAAGACCTATGAGGCGTCTTGATCTATCTCTATAGATCTCGATGCCTAATATAAAAGCAGCTTCACCAAGGTCCTTCATTGAAAAACTTTTATTCAAGTAGGCCTTAATGCTGTCCAAGAGTTCTATATCATTTCCCATCAAAAGTATGTCATCTACATATAATATGAGAAATGCTACAGAGCTCCCACTCACTTTCTTGTAAACACAGACTTCTCCATAAGTCTGCGTAAACCCAAACGCTTTGATCATCTCATCAAAGCGAATGTTCCAACTCCGAGATGCTTGCACCAGCCCATAAATCGAGCGTTGGAGCTTGCACACCTTGTCAGCATTCTTAGGATCGACAAAACCTTCCGGTTGCATCATATACAATTCTTCCTTAAGGAAACCATTAAGGAATGTCGTTTTGACGTCCATCTGCCATATCTCATAATCATAAAATGCGGCAATTGCTAACATGATTCGGACGGACTTCAGCTTCGCTACCGGTGAGAAAGTCTCATCGTAGTCAACCCCTTGAACTTGTCGATAACCCTTAGCGACAAGCCGAGCTTTATAGATGGTCACATTACCATCCGCGTCTGTCTTCTTCTTAAAGATCCATTTATTTTCTATGGCTCGCCGTTCAACGGGCAAGTCAGTCAAAGTCCATACTTCATTCTCATACATGGATCCTATCTCGGATTTCATGGCTTCTAGCCATTTGTCGGAATCCGGGCCCGCCATCGCTTCTTCATAGTTCGAAGGTTCACCGTTGTCTAACAACATGATTTCCAAGACAGGATTGCCGTACCACTCTGGTGCGGAACGTGTCCTTGTGGACCTTCGAATTTCACTAGGAGCTTGATCAGAAGTATCTTGATCATCATCAATAACTTCCTCTCTAGTCGGTGCAGGCGCCTCAGGAACATTTTCTTGAGTTGCGCCATTTTCCGGTTCAAGAGGTAATACTTCATAAAGTTCTACTTTCCTCCCACTTACTTCTTTCGAGAGAAACTCTTTCTCTAGAAAGGATCCATTCTTGGCAACAAATATCTTGCCTTCGGATCTGAGGTAGAAGATATACCCAATAGTTTGTTTGGGTATCCTATGAAGACGCATTTTTCCGATTTGGGTTCGAGCTTTTCAGGTTGAAGTTTCCTGACATAAGCATCGCATCCCCAAACTTTTAGAAACGACAGCTTAGGTTTCTTCCCAAACCATAATTCAAACTGTGTCGTCTCAACGGATTTCGACGGTGCCCTATTTAAAGTGAATGCGGCAGTCTCTAAAGCATAGCCCCAAAAAGATAGTGGTAAATCGGCAAGAGACATCATAGATCGCGCCATATCTAATAGAGTGCGATTACGATGTTCGGACACACCATTACGCTGAGGTGTTCCAGGCGGCGTGAGTTGTGAAACTATTCCACATTTTCTTAAGTGTGTACCAAACTCGTGACTCAAGTATTCTCCTCCACGATCTGATCGTAGAAACTTGATTTTCCTGTCACGTTGATTCTCAACTTCACTTTGAAATTCCTTGAACTTTTCAAAGGTCTCAGACTTGTGTTTCATTAAGTAGACATACCCATATCTACTCAAGTCATCAGTGAGGGTGAGAACATAACGATAGCCACCGCGAGCCTCAACACTCATTGGACCGCACACATCAGTATGTATGATTTCCAATAAGTTGGTTGCTCGCTCCATTGTTCCTGAGAACGGAGTCTTGGTCATTTTACCCATGAGGCATGGTTCGCACGTGTCAAATGATTCATAATCAAGAGACTCTAAAAGTCCATCAGCATGGAGCTTCTTCATGTGTTTGACACCTATGTGACCAAGGCGGCAGTGCCACAAGTATGTGGGACTATCATTATCAATCTTACATCTTTTGGTACTTACACTATGAATATGTGTAGCATTACGCTCGAGATTCATAAAGAATAAACCATTCACCATCGGAGCATGACCATAAAACATATCTCTCATATAAATAGAACAACCATTATTCTCGGATTTAAATGAGTAGCCATCTCGAATTAAACGAGATCCTGATACAATGTTCATGCTCAAACTTGGCACTAAATAACAATTATTGAGGTTCAAAACTAATCCCGTAGGTAAATGTAGAGGTAGCGTGCCGACGGCGATCACATCGACCTTGGAACCATTCCCGACGCGCATCGTCACCTCGTCCTTCGCCATTCTCCGTTTATTCCGCAGCTCCTGCTGTGAGTTACAAATGTGAGCAACCGCACCGGTATCAAATACCCAGGAGCTACTACGAGTACTGGTAAGGTACACATCAATTACATGTATATCACATATACCTTTCGTTTTGCCGGCCTTCTTGTCCGCTAAGTATTTGGGGCAGTTCCGCTTCCAGTGACCACTTTCCTTGCAATAAAAGCACTCAGTCTCGAGCTTGGGTCCATTCTTTGGCTTCTTCCCGGCAGCTTGCTTGTCGGGCGCGGCAACTCCCTTGCCGTCCTTCTTGAAGTTCTTTTTACCCTTGCCCTTCTTGAACTTAGTGGTTTTATTGACCATCAACACTTGATGTTCCTTCTTGACTTCTACCTCTGCTGATTTCAGCATAGCAAATACTTCAGGAATGGTCTTTTCCATCCCCTGCATATTGAAGTTCATCACAAAGCTCTTGTAGCTTGGTGGAAGCGACTGAAGGATCCTGTCAATGACCGCGTCATCTGGGAGATTAACTCCCAGTTGAGTTAAGCGGTTATGTAACCCAGACATAGTGAGTATGTGCTCACTGACAGAACTATTTTCCTCCATCTTACAGCTGAAGAATTTGTCGGAGACTTCATATCTCTCGACCTGGGCATGAGCTTGAAAAACCATTTTCAGCTCTTCGAACATCTCATATGCTCCGTGTCTCTCAAAACGCTTTTGGAGCCCCGGCTCTAAGCTGTAAAGCATGCCGCACTGAACGAGGGAGTAGTCATCGGTACGTGCCTGCCAAGCGTTCATAACGTCTTGTTCTGCAGGGAGAACAGGTGCATCACCTAGCGGTGCTTGTAGGACATAATCTTTCTTGGCAGCTATGAGGATGATCCTCAGGTTCCGGACCCAGTCCGTGTAGTTGCTACCATCGTCTTTCAGCTTGGTTTTCTCTAGGAACGCGTTGAAGTTGAGGACTGCGTTGGCCATTTGATCTACAAGACATATTGTAAATATTTTAGACTAAGTGCATGATAATTAAGTTCATCTAATCAAATTATAATGAACTCCCACTTAGATAGACATCCCTCTTCTAGTCATCTAAGTATAACATGATCCGAGTTGGCTAGGCCGTGTTCGATCATCATGTGAGACGGACTAGTCAACGTCGGTGAACATCTTCATGTTGATCGTATCTTCTATACGACTCATGCTCGACCTTTCGGTCTTCTGTGTTCCGAGGCCATGTCTATGCACATGCTAGGCTCGTCAAGTCAACCTAAGTGTATTGCGTGTGTAAATCTGTCTTACACCCGTTGTATGTGAACGTAAGGATCTATCACACCCGATCATCACGTGGTGCTTCGAAACGATGAACTTTAGCAACGGTGCAAAGTTAGGGGAAACACTTTCTTGAAATTATTATGAGGGATCATCTTATTTACTACCGTCGTTCTAAGCAAACAATATGCAAAACATGATAAACATCACATGCAATCAAATAATAATAGTGACATGATATGGCCAATATCACATAGCTCCTTTGATCTCCATCTTGGGGCTCCATGATCATCTTGTCACCGTCATATTCATCGACATGTAAGTTGTGATTCCTTTTACAATAGCATGAACATCTCATACATCACATATAGATCATTCATCATTCATCACAACTTTGGCCATATCATATCACAAAGCACTTGCTGCAAAAACAAGTTAGACGTCCTCTAATTGTTGTTGCAAGTTTTACGTGGCTTAAGTAGGGTTCTAGCAAGAACGTTTTCTTACCTACGTGAAAGCCACAACGTGATTTGTCAACTTCTATTTACCCTTCATAAGGACCCTTTTCATCGAATCCGCTCCAACTAAAGTAGGAGAGACAGACACCCGCCAGCCACCTTATGCAACTTGTGCATGTTAGTCGGTGGAACCGGTCTCACGTAAGCGTACGTGTAAGGTTTGTCCGGACCGTTGAATCAAGATAAGACTAGTAGCGGCAAGAAAGTTGACAACATCTACGCCCACAACAAATTGTGTTCTACTCGCGCAAGAAGAACTACGCATAGACCTAGCTCATGATGCCACTGTTGGGGAACGTTGCAGAAACAAAAAATTTCCACGGTTTCACCAAGATCCATCTAGGAGTTCATCTAGCAACGAATGATTAGATGCATCTACGTACCTTGTAGATCGCGAGCGGAAGCGTTCAAAGAACGTGGATGAGGGAGTCGTACTCGACGTGATTCGAATCACCGAAGATCCTAGCACCGAACGGACGACACCTCCGCGTTCAACACACGTACGGAACAGCCACGTCTCCTTCTTCTTGATCCAGCAAGGGGGAAGGAGAGGTTGAGGGAGATGGCACCAGCAGCAGCACGACGGCGTGGTGATGATGGAGCTGCAGTACTCCGTCAGGGCTTTGCCAAGCGCTATGGAGGAGGAGGAGGTGTTGGAGAGGGAGAAGGAGGCAACCAAAGGCGTGGGATGAAAGCCCTCCCTCCCCACTATATATAGGAGGGCCAAGGGGGGCGCCGTCCCTAGGAGATCCAATCTCCTAGGGGGTGCGGCCAAGGGGGAGGAATCCCTCCTCCCCAAGGCACCTAGGAGGTGCCTTCCCCTCCTAGGACTCTTCCTCCTTGAAACCCTAGGCGCATGGGCCTCTTGGGGCTGGTGGCCTTGGCCCATGTAGGCCAAGGCGCACCCCCTTACAGCCCATGTGGCCCCCCGGGACAGGTGGCCCCACCCGGTGGGCCCCCGGGACCCTTCCGGTGGTCCCGGTACAATACCGATAACCCCGAAACTTGTCCCGATGGCTGAAATAGTACTTCCTATATACAATTCTTTACCTCCGGACCATTCCGGAACTCCTCGTGACGTCCGGGATCTCATCCGGGACTCCGAACAACATTCGGGTTACTGCATATACATATCCCTACAACGCTAGCGTCACCGAACCTTAAGTGTGTAGACCCTACGGGTTCGGGAGACATGTAGACATGACCGAGATCGCTCTCCGGTCAATAACCAACAGCGGGATCTGGATACCCATGTTGGCTCCCACATGCTCCTCGATGATCTCATTGGATGAACCACAATGTCGAGGATTCAAACAACCCCGTATACAATTCCCTTTGTCAATCGGTATGTTACTTGCTCGATATCCGATCGTCGGTATCCCAATACCTCGTTCAATCTCGTTACCAGCAAGTCACTTTACTCGTACCGTAATGCATGATCCCGTGACCAGACACTTGGTAACTTTGAGCTCATTATGATGATGCATTACCGGGTGGGCCCAGTGATACCTCTCTGTCATACGGAGTGACAAATCCCAGTCTTGATCCATGTCAACCCAACAGACACTTTCGGAGATACCCGTAGTATACCTTTATAGTCACCCAGTTACGTTGTGACGTTTGGCACACCCAAAGCAATCCTACGGTATCCGGGAGTTACACGATCTCATGGTCTAAGGAAAAGATACTTGACATTGGAAAACTCTAGCAAACGAACTATACGATCTTGTGCTATGTTTAGGATTGGGTCTTGTCCATCACATCATTCTCCTAATGATGTGATCTCGTTATCAATGACATCCAATGTCCATAGTCAGGAAACCATGACTATCTGTTGATCAACGAGCTAGTCAACTAGAGGCTTACTAGGGACATGTTGGTGTCTATTATTCACACGTGTATTACGATTTCCGGATAATACAGTTATAGCATGAATAAAGACAATTATCATGAACAAAGAAATATAATAATAATACTTTTATTATTGCCTCTAGGGCATATTTCCAACATTAACTGAAGGCCAAACTCGTAACTCAAATATTTTACCTCTGCGATCATATCGTAGAAACTTTTATTTTCTTGTTACGATGATTCTCCACTTCACTCTGAAATTCTTTGAACTTTTCAAATATTTCAGACTTGTGTTTCATTAAGTAGATATACCCATATCTGCTCAAATCATCTGTGAAGGTCAGAAAATAATGATACCCGCCGCGAGCCTTAACACTCATCGGATCTCATACATCAGTATGTATTATTTCCAATAAGTCAGTTGCTCGCTCCATAGTTCCGGAGAACGGCGTTTTAGTCATCTTGCCCATGAGGCATGGTTCACAAGCATCAACTGATTCATAATCAAATGATTCCAAAAACCCATTAACATGGAGTTTCTTCATGCGTTTTACACCAATATGACCTAAACGGCAGTGCCACAAATAAGTTGCACTATCATTATTAACTTTGCATCTTTTGGTTTCAATATTATGATTATGTGTATCACTATGATCGAGATCCAACGAACTATTTTCATTGGGTGTGTAACCATATAAGGTTTTATTCATGTAAACAGAACAACAATTTATTCTCTTACTTAAATGAATAACCGTATTACAATAAACATGATCAAATCATATTCATGCTCAATGCAAACACCAAATAACACTTATTCAGGTTCAACACTAATCCCGAGAGTATAGGGAGTGTGCGATGATGATCATATCAATCTTGGAACCACTTCCAACACACATCGTCACTTCACCCTTAACTAGTCTCTGTTTATTCTGCAACTCCCGTATCGAGTTACTAATCTGAGCAACTGAACTAGTATCAAATACTGAGGGGTTGCTATAAACACTAGTAAAGTACACATCAATAACATGTATATCAAATATACTTATGTTCACTTTGCCATCCTTCTTATCTGCCAATCACTTGGAGTAGTTCCGCTTCCAGTGACCAGTCCCTTTGCAGTAGAAACACTTAGTCTCAGGCTTAGGACCAGACTTGGGCTTCTTCACTTGAGCAGCAACTTGCTTGCTGTTCTTCTTGAAGTTCCCCTTCTTCCCTCTGCCCTTTTCTTGAAACTAGTGGTCTTGTCTATCATCAACACTTGATGTTTTTCTCGATTTCTACCTTCGTCAATTTCCGCATTACGAAGAGCTTGGGAATCGTTTCCGTTATCCCTTGCATATCATAGTTCATCACGAGGTTCTACTAACTTGGTGATGGTGACTAGAGAATTCTGTCAATCACTATCTTATCTGGAAGATTAACTCCCACTTGATTCAAGCGATTGTAGTACTCAGACAATCTGAGCATATGCTCACTAGTTGAGCGATTCTCCTCCACCTTTTAGCTATAGAACTTGTTGGAGACTTCATATCTCCCAACTCGGGTATTTGCTTGAAATATTAACTTCAACTCCTGGAACATCTCATATGCTCCATGACGTTCAAAACGTCTTTGAAGTCCTGATTCTAAGCCATTAAGCATGGTGCACTAAACTATCAAGTAGTCATCATATTGAGCTAGCCAAAACGTTCATAACGTCTGCATCTGCTCCTGCAATAGGTCTGTCACCTAGCGGTGCATCAAGGACATAATTCTTCTGTGCAGCAATGAGGATAAACCTCAGATCATGAATCCAATCCGCATCATTGCTACTAACATCTTTCAACACAATTTTCTCTAGGAACATATCAAAATAAACACAGGGAATCAACAACGCGAGCTATTGATCTACAACATAATTTGCAAAATACTACCAGGACTAAGTTCATGATAAATTTAAGTTCAATTAATCATATTACTTAAGAACTCCCACTTAGATAGACATCCCTCTAATCCTCTAAGTGATTACGTGATCCAAATCAACTAAACCATGTCCGATCATCACGTGAGATGGAGTAGTTTCATTGGTGAACATCACTATGTTGATCATATCTGCTATATGATTCACGCTCAACCTTTCGGTCTCCGTGTTCCGAGGCCATATCTGTATATGCTTGGCTCGTCAAGTATAACCTGAGTATTCTGCGTGTGCAACTGTTTTGCACCCGTTGTATTTGAACGTAGAGCCTATCACACCCGATCATCACGTGGTGTCTCAGCACGAAGAACTTTCACAACGGTGCATACTCAGGAAGAACACTTCTTGATAATTAGTGAGAGATCATCTTATAATGCTACCGTCAATCAAAGCAAGATAAGATGCATAAAAGATAAACATCACATGCAATCAATATAAGTGATATGATATGGCCGCCATCATCTTATGCTTGTGATCTCCATCTTCGAAGCACCATCATGATCACCATCGTCACCGGTGCGACACCTTGATCTTCATCGTAGCATCGTTGTCGTCTCGCCAATCTTATGCTTCCACGACTATCGCTACCGCTTAGTGATAAAGTAAAGCATTACAGCGCGATTGCATTGCATACAATAAAGCGACAACCATATGGCTCCTGCCAGTTGCCGATAACTCGGTTTCAAAACATGATCATCTCATACAATAAAATTTAGCATCATGTCTTGACCATATCACATCACAACATGCCCTGCAAAAACAAGTTAGACATCCTCTACTTTGTTGTTGCAAGTTTTACGTGGCAGCTACGGGCTTAAGCAAGAACCAATCTTACCTACGCATCAAAACCACGACGATAGTTTGTCAAGTTGGTGTTGTTTTAACCTTTGCAAGGACCGGGCATAGCCACACTCGGTTCAACTAAAGTTGGAGAAACTGTCACCCGCTAGCCACCTTTGTGCAAAGCACGTCGGGAGAACCGGTCTCGCGTAAGCGTACGCGTAATGTCGGTCCGGGCCGCTTCGTCCAACAATACCGCCGAACCAAAGTATGACATGCTGGTAAGCAGTATGACTTATATCGCCCACAACTCACTTGTGTTCTACTCGTGCATATAACATCAACATATAAAACCTAGGCTCGGATGCCACTGTTGGGGAACGTAGTAATTTCAAAAAAATTCCTACGCACACGCAAGATCATGGTGATGCATAGCAACGAGAGGGGGAGAGTGTGATCTACGTACCCTTGTAGATCGACAACGGAAGCGTTAACTTGGTTGATGTAGTTGTACGTCTCCACGGCCCGGCCGATCAAGCACCGAAACTACGGCACCTCCAAGTTCTAGCACACGTTCAGCTCGATGACGATCCCCGGACTCCGATCCAGCAAAGTGTCGGGGAAGAGTTCTGTCAGCATGATGGCGTGGTGACGATCTTGATGTACTACTGTCGCAGGGCTTCGCCTAAGCACCGCTACAATATGATCGAGGACTGGTGGAAGGGGGCACCGCACACGGCTAAGAATATGATCACGTGGATCAACTTGTGTTCATGGGGTGCCCCTTGCCTCAGTATATAAAGGATGGAGGAGGAGGAGGCCGGCCAAGGCTAGGTGCGGCCAGGATGTGGAGTCCTACTAGGACTCCAAGTCCTAGTAGGAGTCCACCAAGAGGGGAGGAAGGGAGAAGGAAGTGGAGGAGAAGGAGAGGTGGCCGGCCCCCTTTTCCCTAGTCCAATTCGGACTAGAGGGGAGGGGGGGCGTAGCAGCCCCTTGGCCCTTTCTCCTCTTCCCACTAAAGCCCATCAAGGCCCATTGCTTCTCCCGTAACTACCAGGTACTCCGAAAAATACCCGAATCACTCGGAACCTTTCCGATGTCCGAATATAGTCGTCCAATATATCGATCTTTACGTCTCGACCATTTCGAGACTCCTCGTCATGTCCCCGATCTCATCCGAGACTCTGAACTCCTTCGGTACATCAAAACTCATAAACTCATAATATAACTGTCATCGAAACCTTAAGCGTGCGGACCCTATGGGTTCGAGAACAATGTAGACATGACCGAGACACGTCTCCAGTCAATAACCAATAGCGGGACCTGGATGCCCATATTGGCTCCTACATATTCTACGAAGATCTTTATCGGTCAGATCGCATAACAACATACGTTGTTCCCTTTGTCATCGGTATGTTACTTGCCCGAGATTCGATCGTCGGTATCTCAATACCTAGTTCAATCTCGTTACCGGCAAGTCTCTTTACTCGTTCCGTAATACATCATCTCACAACTAACTCATTAGTTGCAATGCTTGCAAGGCTTATGTGATGTGTATTACCGAGAGGGCCCAGAGATATCTCTCGACAATCGGAGTGACAAATCCTAATCTCGAAATACGCCAACCCAACATGTACCTTTGGAGACACCTGTAGAGCACCTTTATAATCACCCATTTACGTTGTGATGTTTGGTAGCACACAAAGTGTTCCTCTGGCAAACGGGAGCTGCATAATCTCATAGTCATAGGAACATGTATAAGTCATGAAGAAAGCAATAGCAACATACTAAACGATCGGGTGCTAAGCTAATGGAATGGGTCATGTCAATCAGATCATTCACCTAATGATGTGATCCCGTTAATCAAATAACAACTCTTTGTTCATGGTTAGGAAATATAACCATCTTTGATTAACGAGCTAGTCAAGTAGAGGCATACTAGTGACACTCTGTTTGTCTATGTATTCACACATGTATTATATTTCCGGTTAATACAATTCTAGCATGAATAATAAACATTTATCATGATATAAGGAAATAAATAATAACTTTATTATTGCCTCTAGGGCATATTTCCTTCACACCATCCTTGCCCCTCGATGATTTGTATTAACATCGAAAACATTCCCGCATTCCCTCCGACACAAAACTTGATCATGTTTCGTGTATGTTTCCTTTCTATCCAACTTATATTATGATTCTATCTTGGAGTATTACCATCAGTTATGTCAAGAATGTTAAGGGAATTACCTCCACTATTAATTCTTGATATGGTAATACTTCTCACCATCACCATTCTTTCTTGGTCCCCGTGTTGGTTCTAACCGGGATACCAACAGGTGAACGGTGATGTTTGGATTCTGCCCTTCTAGCAACCCTATTGCTTTGAAGTTAATGGTCGAACGTTCATTCTTAGACTATTGATCACTGAATCACCATTCTAACATTTGATCATGCTACCTAAGGCCATACTTTGGGCACACTTTTCAACTAATGTTTAATTGTGTACGTTTTCCTCGAGCATACCTCGATATAAAATGTGATCTAACAAATGTTATCTCCTGGTTCACATAATGGTGGAAATCCATCTTTTGGAAATCTTGATAAATTGTCGCTGAGTTCATCAGACACCTCCTCATTCTCTCCTTGGTTTAATGATGAACTTTTGTTTCGGAACTCGCTTCCATAGTTCATTTCCCGAGAATCTTACAAGGTCATTTTGTCAATTTGAGTTGCACCCTTTTTCTTCTCAGGCATCCTGGGTCTGAGGTATCCTGACACCAATTAGATTTGAAACTCGGTCAGATATGATGGTTGGAACATATTTCCAGGAGTAATAACATCTTTACATGACTAGGTAAGGTGATGTCATGCCTAGCACACTTGGCCGGAGCACCTAGTGTTATAGTTTCCTTTTCTGCAAGGTTATCCATTCTTCCATGAGAAAATTGTAAGACTTATTCTACAAATTGTTCCTGATGGATCCTTTGAGTATCCAAAGTCTGACCTTTGCTTGAATACCACGCCAACGCTATCTCGAAGCATGTCTGTGGTACTCCAATTTTCAACAAAGAACATTTGAAGCCCAATGCTAAATGTTTCTCGCTCAATTATCCAAACACCATTGTATGGGTAATGTCATGAAATTTCTCTCACCTTACCTAAAGAGTTTTCTACATTATATACTTTCATGGATATCATGCTCTGCTTGTCCTTGGGAAGGATATACCCTTGAAATATGTATTTAAACACATTTTCCTTCCCATTGTTCTGCTTAAACCTGATAATCATATTTTCCTTTCCATTGTTTGGTTTAACCTTTCTTGTGATCTATATGATCTAAGCAGTAATATTCTCCTGCTTTGGTAAACACCTCGGTGTACAATTCTGTCAGAAAGACCCTGTTACTTTTGTTGATGACATTCGGTAGCCACCGATGGACGAGAACTTTGCCTAATGGTCTGCTCGTTCAACGAGTAGGAAAATGGTTCTCTTCGTCCCTCGCCCTTGGTATCGACATTGTTGCCAACATAACTGATACTACCCTCTGACATGTCTTGCTATCATGACCGTGCAAGATATCAATGCTTCCTACTTTTAATCCACATGGTGGGCCCATAACCCACAGTTCCACAGGATCGAAGCCTAACTCTCCTGTACACCCCTGTTCCCAAAGTCAATCATCATGTTTGGCTTCGTATGTAATTCATGGGCCACCTTACTAGTGCTCTATTCTGGTATCAGACGCAATACTTACTCTCATTGCTCCGAACCCCTTTCTCACTCTGGTTCAGACTTCGAGCAACTATCTATCCGCTTGGGACCACTTATTGTACCTTCGTACCTTACTCTCGACGTATTGGTTCAACTCGAGAGATACTCTTATGCTCATTCATGGGTTAACCCCAGATTGTTTCCCTCATAAGCATTCTATCGTAGCCGAGCTGCCCCTTACCCATTCGTAAGTACGTTGGAGTTCCTGAAGAAAAGGACGACTTCACCATGATGACCTGAAGCAGATAAATAAAGACGTCAATGTAATGGATCGACCTCTTCGAGAAGAGCAACCCAAGACGAGAAGATCCGTTAGAATTTCGTAACCAAAACTTTCCCCTTACACCCCTCTTAAATCTCGGGACGAGATTTCTTGTAGTGGAGGAGTTTTGTAACGCCCGGGTAATCAAGCTACAGTAAAACTCTCCTAATGATGCCATGTCATCTGCGATAACTGTTACTAATCTCGGGATAATTCGAAACCGCGTCAAATTCAAACTTAAAATTAAAGTCGACAATAAAAGTTTTCAAAATTGAAACAAAAATGTTCGGTGGACGCCAAATATTACAAAGGTAATTATGGTGCAGAAAACACATTTTTAGTAAAAGACTAAATACTTTAAAATGAAATAAAACAAAAAAGAAAAAAATAAAGAAAAGAAAGAAAGAAAGAGAAAGGAAAACCCCCCAACCCCCCCTGGGCCATCTGGCCCAGCTAACCCACCTGGCCCATCCGGCCGAACCGGCCCGCCTCCCCCTGCCGCCTCCCTTCCCTATTCCCCCGACCCGGGTCAAAACAGGGGCGCGTCCCCGCCGCACCCTCTCGTCGGCGACGACGAGGGGATAAGGTCGCCACGCCGCGCCCCCTCGGTCTCTCCTCCCACTCACCCCCACGCTCGCCTCGGTTCTTGCGCCTCCCACTCCCCTCCAGAGCCACCGCGACCTCCAAGCCCTTCCGACGCGTCCGCTCGCTCCGCCTCCCTCGACTACGCCTCCACGTCAAGACGCAGGACGCCGAGCACCATCGAACGCTGCCCCAACCTCGTCTTCTTCCTCGGATCCCCGACGCATCTCTGACGAGCGCCGTCGACTCTCCGGCTACTAAACTCCCAAGGGCCATCTTGCGTGCCGCACGGTGAGCTCCCCATCTCCCGCCCATCTCCGATAGCTCACTCGCACGCCCTAGCTAGCTGCCGCCGAAGCACCCGAGCGCTCCGCCGCGGACCCCGTCGCCGACGAGTCTCCGGTGACCAAATGGTCACGGGCTCGTGTCGGTTACGCTCCTCATGCCGCGTAGATCCTCCCCAACCTCTCCATTTCTTCGCTAGCTCGCCCCAGCTCCGTTCTCCTTGAGCTCCCGACTACGCCGCCGCCTGCGCGCGTCGCCGGTGCCCTTCCAGTGACCAAATGGTCCGCAGCTCCACCCTAGCCTTCCCGCTCGCCCCAAAGCGCGCTGCGTCGCCGTCTTCGTCCGCGCCCGAACAGCAGCCCGCCGCGCTCGTCGCCGGCGACCATTCCGGCCACCCCTGCCGTCGTGCTCCCCTTCATCGGACGCGGCACGAAGAGGCTGTTCCAGAGAGCCTGGCCGCGCCCAATTTGGTGCCCCGTAGCGCGATTCCGGCCAACTCCGGCGAGGGGCCGCCTCTGTTGGGTCGCCGGAGTCGCTCCGGCACCGTCCGCCGACGTGGCTAGGCGGGCCCCACCCCTGGGTCGCTGCCTGTGGGCCTGGGGGCCCCAACTGGCCACGTTGACCAAGTCAACTTCGCTGACGTGGCAGCTACTGCCACTGACATGCGGGCCCCATGCCATAAAACAAATAAAAACAAATATATATAAACTACTAATTAATTAAGTTAATTAACTAAAACCTAATTAGACACTGACTGCTGGGGCCACCCACTAATTAACCCATTTTAGTTAGTTTTAAAACTCTGTTAAGGCCCTTGACAATGACATGTGGGTCCCACTGGACCCACCTGTCTGGTTTGACTGGTCAACCGACCAGTTGACCCGCTGACATCACTCTGATGTCATGCCTACGTCATCACACACTATTTTGGATAATGTTGGAATTAAATATATAATTAAAATTAGAAAATGATTTAAATCTTTAGAAAATCATATCTTTTAATTCGTAACTCGGATGAAAATACTTTGTACATGAAAGTTGCTCAGAACGACGAGACGATTCCGGATACACAACCCGTTCGTCCGCCACACCTCCCTAACCTATCGAACTCGTAACTTTCCCCCTCCGACTCCTCTGCCCGAAAACACGAAACACCGGGGATACCTTCCCGGATGTTCCCCCCTTCACCGGTATCACCTCATACCGCGTTAGGGCACCCCTAGCACCGTTACTTGTCTTGTCATGCATCGTTATGTATCTGTTTGCATTGTATTCATTGTTTCTTCCCCCCTCTTCTTCCGCTAGACACCGAGACCGACGCCGCTGCTACCCAGTACGACTACGGAGTTGACGACCCTTCTCTCTTGCCAGAGCAACCAGGAAAGCCCCCCCTTTGATCACCAGATATCGCCTACTCTTCTCCCTACTGCTTGCATTAGAGTAGTGTAACATGTTACTGCTTTCCGTTAATCCTATTCTGATGCATAGCCTGTCCTTGCCACTACTGTTGATACCTTTACCTGCAATCCTGATGGTTAGTATAGGATGCTAGTTTATCATCAGTGGCCATACATTCTTGTCCGTCTGCCATGCTATATTATCGGGCCGTGATCACTCGGGAGGTGATCATGGGTATATACTATATAATTTATACAGGATACATGTGGTGACTAAAGACGGGTCGGCTTGTGGAGCACCCGCGAGTGATTCACGGATTGGGGGCTGAAAGGACCTTTGTCCCAACGGCCCTCTATGTGGATCTTTGTGGCGAAGCGACAGGGCAGGTTGAGACCACCTAGGAGAGAGGTGGGCCTGGCCCTGGTCGGCGTTCGCGGTTATTTCAAAATAACACGCTTAATGAGATCTTGGTATTTGATCTGAGTCTGGCCACTGGCCTATACGCACTAACCATCTACGCGGGGACAGTTATGGGCACTCGACGTCGTAGTATCAGCCGAAGCCTTCGTGACGTCAGCGACTGAGTGGCGCGCGCCGGATTGGACCGTAAGCCTGCTCTTGTATTAAGGGGGCTAGTTCTGCTTCCGGCCGCGTACGCAACGTGCAGGTGTGCAATGGGCGATGGGTCCAGACCCCTGCGCCATAGGATTTAGACCGGCATGCTGACCTCTCTGTTATGCCTAGGTAGGGCTGCGACGTGTTGATCTTCCGAGGCCGGGCATGACCCAGGAAAGTGTGTCCGGCCAAATGGGATCGAGCGTGTTGGGATATGTGGTTGTAACGCCCCGAGACCGACGCTCCAGAAGACTTCCAGCTACTCCGAGTTTCGTCGTGTGATTTGTTTTATTTGTTGCATTCATCCTTGCATCATGTGCATTGCATCATGTCATCATGCCATCATATCATTAATTTTTAAAACCTCAACTAAATAAATTGTATGGATTTTTCGATCCATTTAAATCGAGGGATATTCACATAGTGATTTCTCTTTAAAACATATTCAAAGTCTCCTACTATTATTAGGGAGCTATAAAAATATTCCATTCTTTTGGAATTAACCAAAACACACTTGAAAAATCCCCACTCCCTTTCCACTTCAAGTTTGGTCCCCAAACTTTGCCAACATTTCTTTTCCCATTTATCGAGGCTCCTCCTAAATTCTCAACATTTTTGGACTCTTCTAAATCCTAGTCCTTGTTCAAACCTTTTAAATTAAATTCAAATGACTTTGAATTTAATTCTTGCAATCTTGCCCACTCCATTTTTCTTGGGTCAAGCTCATTTTTGTGACTCCGGAAAAATTATCCGCATGCCCAAATTCTTGTCCACTCATTTCTTTTCTCTCCTTTTCTTTCTTTGCTTTTCTGTTTTTAGAAGAGTTTTGAAAAGAGAGGGAGTGGAGAGCCCAGCCGCCTCCCTCTTCGCTGGGCCGGCCTCCTAGGCCCACCAACCCTCCTGAAGCCCAGCCGCACCGATAACCAACCCTAGCTCTGTCCCTCGATCCCTCTCTTCCCCTCGAACCCTTCCTCCAGCGCCGCCATCTCCCTCGCTCATCCCGATCCCCATCTCACTCTCTCCCGCTCGATCCCGCGCGCCTCCCTCTGCAGCACCAGGCCGCGACCGCGCCTCCTCCTCGCCAAATCCTCGTCGCCCGAGTGCTCGAGGAGAGGAGCCCCTCGAGCACCCGCGCCCGCATCCGTCGTCCGCCGCCGCCTGGCCCGTTCGTCCGCCTCCTCGCGCGACCACAGCGCCTCACCGGACCCGGGGAGCACCGCCGTCGCCTGCAGTCGCCGGCGCCCACAGCTCCTCGCCAGACCCGGTCCCGGTCCCCGTGCCCTCCTCCCTCTCCGTGCGGCTCCCTCCCCGCGCCTCTGCTTCGCGCCTCCCGAGCAGTGCCGGGATGCTCTTCCTCCCGCTGCGTCCAGGAGCGCCACCCCCAGCTCTCCGCGCCGCGCCGTCCTTCCTCGCTGCCGGCATCCAGCCTCCCCGTGCTCGACCCCAGCCTTCTCTGCTTTGCCTTCTCGCCGGAGATTGCGTCCATGTCGTCTTCTTCACCTTCTGCCCGAGACCCACCTTCGGCCTCGCCATGGTTCGCATGTACCAGCTCCGTCCGACAAGGACGTCGCCCGCTGCCTTTCCTGTCGTTGCCAAGACTAGTGAACACAGGGACACAAGACCGCCTCTATGGTTTCCTGTCGACAAGTACGTTCTTCAAGCCTGGCAAGTACCTGGACGCCCGATGCCTAGAACGCCTACCGTCGACCCCGTGGACGTCAAGTACCTCTACGAACCGTGTACCATTACTGTCGCCATGTACCACTACTTCCACTACCGTCGTCATGTACAACTACTTCCCACGACGACCCGTGAACGACTACCTCCACTACGGCCCGTGAACGACTACTTCCTCTACGAAACGCGTTCCGCCCCGAATGCACGCTTCGAAGGTATAACCCCGAGACGCCGTCCGTGGACCGAATGCATGTGTTGTATGAGATGCACCCTATGTTTGCACCGTGCCTGTTTGCTTCATGCACGTTCCTCCTCGTTCGCCATGCCGATGAACCGTGGGAACCCGGTAACCGGGATCACCCCACCATCTCTAGCATGTTCCGCACATCCGCACACCTCCTTTTGCACCGGTATCTCCATGAGTTACCGGGACCGGAATGTTGCCGTGGCACCATTTTTGTTTCGCCGCCGTGGCACCCTTTTTGTTCCGCCATGGTGACCAAATGCTTCATAACATGCTCATGTCAACATTTTCATAAAATTGCATAAAACTTGTATATGTCATCCGCATCATGATAACAACATTTAAAATGTTTAAACTTGTTGTTGCATTAAATTGCTAAATGCATATGGGGATTTACCGGATTTGTTGTTTTTATATCCGGCCCCATTTAAATTGTTTAGATGGTATAGTTTATATTATGCTTCACCTCTTGCCATGTTTAACAACAGTTAATATTGTTGGGTAGCTTAAACGAGAGATAACTAAATAATTGATGTGGTGTTCCGTCAACATGCACCTCGTTGCATACTGAGCTCCACTTAACTTGTAGTATTGTTTGTTGCACTTTGCCATGCTATGCCTCATTAAACCGGACATGCATCATACTTGTTTGCGCATCATGCCATGTTTATGTGATGTTTGTTTACTATGTTGTTTGTTTCTTTCCGGGTTGCTTCTCTCGTTAGCTTCGGTTTCGTTCCGGAGTTGTGAGGATTTGTTCGTCTACGACCTTTTGTCTTCTTCTTGGACTCGTTCTTCTTCCTTGCGGGATCTCAGGCAAGATGATCATACCCTCGAAATCACTACTATCTTTGCTATGCTAGTTTGCTCGCTCTTTTGCTATGCCAATGCTACGATGCCTACCATTTGCTTGTCAGCCTCCCAAATTGCCATGTCAAACCTCTAACCCACCATGTCCTAGCAAACCGTTGATTGGCTATGTTACCGCTTTGCTTAGCCCCTCTTATAGCGTTGTTAGTTGCAGGTGAAGATTGAAGTTTGTTCCTTGTTGGAACATGGAGATGTTGTTCCTTGTTGGAACATGTTTACTTGTTGGGATATCACAATATATCTTATTTAATTAATGCATCTATATACTTGGTAAAGGGTGGAAGGCTCGGCCTTATGCCTGGTGTTTTGTTCCACTCTTGCCGCCCTAGTTTCCGTCATATCGGTGTTATGTTCCCGGATTTTGCGTTCCTTACACGGTTGGGCTATAATGGGAACCCCTTGACAGTTCGCCTTAAGTAAAGCTCTTCGAGCAATGCCCAACATTGGTTTTACCATTTGCACTAACAACCTACCACCTTCCCTTGGGTTCTGCAGACTCAAGGGTCATCTTTATTCTAACCCCCCCGGGCCAGTGCTCCTCTGAGTGTTGGTCCGAACTAGAGCCCTGTGCAGCGCCCCCTCGGGGAAACTCGAGGTTTGGTTTTAGTTGTACGGATTGCTCATCTGAGTGTGCCCTGAGAAAGAGATATGTGCAGCTCCTATCGGGATTTGTCGGCACATTCGGGCGGTGTTGCTGGTTTAGTTTTACCCTGTCGAAATGTCTTGTTGTACCGGGATACCGAGTCTGATCGGAACATCTCGGGTGGAGGTCTATTCCTTCGTTGACCATGAGAGCTTGTGATGGGCTAAGTTGGGACACCCCTGCAGGGTATTATCTTTCGAAAGCCGTGCCCGCGGTTATGGGCAGATGGGAATTTGTTAACGTCCGGTTGTAGAAAACCCGAAGTTGACCTTATTTAAAATACATCAACCGCGTGTGTAACCGTGATGGTCTCTTCTCGGCGGAGTCCGGGAAGTGAACACGGTGTTGGAGTTATGCTTGACGTAGGTTGCTATAGGATCACTTCTTGATCATACTTTTATCGACCGTGCTTTGCCCTCTCTTCTCGCTCTCTTTTGCGATTGTAGCCACCATATATGCTAGTCGCTTGCTGCAGCTCCACCTCATTACTCCATCCTTCCTATAAGCTTAAATAGTCTTGATCTCGCGGGTGCGAGATTGCTGAGTCCCCGTGGCTCACAGATACTTCCAAAACCAGTTTGCAGGTGCCTATGTTACCGTGCAGATGACGCAACCAAGCTCAAGGAGGAGCTCGATGAAGATCTTGCCCTTTGTGTTGTTTCGTTCTAGTTGATCAGTAGTGGAGCCCAGTTGGGGTCGATCGGGGACCTTTGTCGCATTTGGGGTTCTTCTTTTATTTTGGTTCCGTAGTCGGACCTTGATTGTATCTGGATGATGTAATGCTTTATTCATGTAATTGTGTGAAGTGGCGATTGTAAGCCAACTATGTATCTCTTTCCCTTATGTGTTACATGGGTTGTGTGAAGATTACCTCACTTGCGACATTGCTTTCAATGCGGTTATGCCTCTAAGTCTTGCTTCGACACGTGGGAGATATATCCGCATCGAGGGCGTTACAAGTTGGTAATCAGAGCCTTCCCCGACCTTAGGAGCCCCACTGCTTGATCGTTTTTAGCGGCCGAGTTGTGTCTAGAAAAATATTTTGAGTCATTTAGGATTATATATATCGGAGAGTTAGGAATTCTTTTTACTCCCCAGTCTCTTCATCGCTCTGGTAAGGCATCCTGGCGTAGAGTTTTGACTCTTCTCTTCTCAAATTTCACTAAAAAAAATTTAGGATCACGCGGGTATCTTGGAATCGTTCCGATGGTTTTATGATGAGAACATTGTCTTGGTGCCTCCTGTCAGGGGTTTAGTGGAAGTGTGCCGGGGAGTTGAGCTCTGAGGTGTTGTTGTCATAATTTTATCGTTTCAGTTCTGGAATACCTGAGTTTAGTACGCCGACATCGAAAATCTCTTTTATGCAGTTGTTGGTGAGATAACCCCGATAACCCAGTACTGAGGTGAGTACGGGAGTATTGCCATGACTCGTATAACGGATGCTTTTCGAAGGTTGAGGTAGACGATTTCCGAAGGTTTCTTGGTTATGTGTTGAAGGATGGATACAGCTGGATGTAGGATTTGCTAGTTTTGGGTGAGATATTATGCTTCCCCTGTATCCCCAACACCTGATTGCATAACCGGAAAATTTCGAGAGTTTCATAGGTGGGAATTCAAGTAGCTCTTAGGATATCTTTCCGACGGATGTATGATATGAAATTGGGGTTCGACGTCTAGTGGTCCGCCTATCCACGGTCGTTTTTTACAGTGGTCTCGTTGTGTCTTAAAGAGTCCTTGGCTATGCCGACTCGGGGACACTTCGTATGTCATGTGCACTGCCTTGTACATGATGGTGCTGTACGATCGAGCCCGTGTAGGCCCCACCACGAAAACTTCAGACGAAATCTCTATCATATGTTTGTTCCGGCTTATTCTGCAAGCCAGTCCTTTGTTTTTGTTTTGAGTTGTGGTATTCGAGTTGCTTCAATGTCAAGTGTTGATTCCATACCTTTCCGAAATGGTGTTCTCATACTCCGATGTGAATACCAATCCTTCTCGACAATCGAGATTGTCATGTCAATCCTTTTCAACCGGTGTGTTTCTCTTCAAGTGGATCCGATCACTTCAACATCAGCAAGACCAATTATCATTTCTTCTCAACGGTGTTTGTTTCATCCGTCTCCAAGTTGCCTTTGTTTTTTCCCGCCCACCCACCCTTTTTCCTCAAGGACTAAGATTTCTTTACCAAGTATCCTTTTATTTTTGTGAAGTTTCTCCATTCTTTTCCGTCAATGTTCTTACCCGGTGGTTCTCAAGAAGATGTTCTACTAGTTCGTCATTCCTCGTTCTTTTCTTCTCCGGTGGATTTAATTCAAGCTTTGGTATTAAGCATACTCTTTTTTTTTCCAATGCTTTTCTTATGCCGGTGCACCTCTTAATCATCCATCTCTCGCTATTAAATTGTTCCGGAGTGCTCAAGATATCTCGAAGATTCGTGTTTCCACTCTACTTTCGTTCAAGTTCTTTCGAGGATGTTCCCTCATTCAAGCCATTTAACTCAACCGGTGCAGCCTCTCTTTTAAATCGTTCAACGGTGTTTTCTTTTGAGTGGGCCCTAACCCACAGGTCTTTTTCCAGGATCTTACCTGACTCTTCTATTTTCCCAGAGCTATCCTAAATTCTTCTCCAAGTTTGACGTAAGAATGAGTTATCATTAGTCAAATGCTTTTCTCCAAGATCTTTTAAATTCTTTTCATAGTTGGCTTAACCTCTTCGCTTTTGATTCTTCCGGTGTGCCTCAATAATTCTTGGTGGTGTTTCTCGTTGTCATTCTCATCATTTGAAGACCGAAGAAGAGTTTCTCTTTAATCTTGCTCTATTCTCTTCAAGATTCATGGTGCTAGCTTGTTGCCATCCTCTCATAATTGTTTTCGATTGTGAGAATCTTTTTCACCCATCAGGAGATATTCAAGAGTCTTCTCAGTTTGTCATCCGGAGTCCATCAATTCAGGTTTATTCATTCTCAGCCGTCAGTTATCATTCTCCTATCTTGTCGGTGCATCTATCGAATATCCTCTAATCAGTTCTTGATCTCTTTGTTCTCATGTATCTAGTTTGTCTCAAGCACCTTCGTTCATTTGTTAATTCTTACCGGTGATGCACCCCTACTTTGATCATTTTCAATTCTTACGGTGGTTCTTTCAAGATCTCTCTTCCTTGTTCATCATATCAATTCATTTGTTGTTCCAATCCTACCGGTGGTTCGTTGAAGACCTTCTCAAGTTTACGCTATATCTCTTTTAATCCTTTCTACGAGAATAAGTAGTATGCCAAATCCGTTGATTGTCGTCAATTTAATTGGTGAAGGATAAGCATAACATAATTCTTATTCTTGTTCATCCAAGTGATTAATTCTTTATTCCGGAGGCCCTTAAAATTCTCGGTTTCATTTGTTTCATCTTCTCTTTTTCCCGGAGTTCCAAGCTCTAATTATCACGGAGATCCATCTAAATCATTGCAAGGATTCACCTTGTGTTTTCAATTTCTCTTTCTTTTCATTCCTTTTGTTTACCAGAGTTCTTCATGGAGGTTCTACATGATGGTTCATCAAGGATTTAATTCCCTTCTCAAAGTTTTCATCGAGATTCTTTCCTAAGGAGCTCAAGCTTTCTTCATATGGTAATCCGGAGTGCAATTCTTTCTACCATATTTTGGAGGTGGTATTATGTCATTCTTGATAATTTGAGTTCATGTTCCATGATTCACATGTTGTTAAGAATGAGTTATTTTTAAATCCATCAACCTCGTTGTTGGAGTTATCTTGTGTCATATTTCACCTAAAAGCCTTCCATTGGGAATGTTGCTATTTGTGGTGCTTGCCAATGATCCAAGTTATCTCTTTATCATCTTGGTGGAAGAAGTTTTCATCTCTTCGTTGATCTCAAGCAAGCAATTGTTTCCGTTAGTGGCCGGTTGTCACCTCATAATTTTGAGATGTTTTCCATAAGCCCACTACAAGCTTGTGCTTTTCGTTGTTGATTTTCCAACAACTCGTTCAATTCTTCTTTGCAAGGATGCTTTCCAAACTCATTTGTGGCAGAAGTTGGCATTTTCTTCTCCATTCTGTTATTCCAATGATATATCTTCTATTATTTCTTTCGGAGGCATTGTGACGTTGCTCTTTTCACTCACCATCTCGATTCGTGAGGATCGTGTTCTTTTCTTGCTTATCCATTTAACCGGAGTGTCGTGTTTTCATTCGAGTTCTCTAATCTTATCAAGTTTTCCCTCCTTCCTCAACTGGAGAGCTGTCTGAAATCCTTCTTACCCATTGTGCCATTCTTTCAATAGTTCCGGAGGCAGTGTGTTGTTGATTTCATCAAGTAACATCCCATCTTCTCAAGTTCATGTTCTATTCCTTCCATGTTCAACCGGAGTACTGCCCGAATTCTTCCCCTCTCATCTTGTTTTAACCGGAGTGGTTTCGAATTCTATCTTGTCCATTAAACTCTTGATTCATGTCTTTGCAACCTTCAAGTTCTCGTAATGTTCCTTGTTCCTTTTTTTTTTCTAACGGATTGTTTGCAATCTCGTTCTTCTCAGTTGTGCTCTTTTTTTTAAATTGCTCAACCTCTCAAGGTTCTTTGGTTTCACTCATTGGTCGAAGAAGCAACTTAGTTTTACCTCTTCTCTTCCTCTTCCGTTTCTCTCCGGTGCCATCCTAGATCTCGGGACGAGATCCTCTTGTAGTGGTGGAGTGTTGTAACGCCCCGAGACCGACGCTCCAGAAGACTTCCAGCTACTCCGAGTTTCGTCGTGTGATTTGTTTTATTTGTTGCATTCATCCTTGCATCATGTGCATTGCATCATGTCATCATGCCATCATATCATTAATTTTTAAAACCTCAACTAAATAAATTGTATGGATTTTTCGATCCATTTAAATCGAGGGATATTCACATAGTGATTTCTCTTTAAAACATATTCAAAGTCTCCTACTATTATTAGGGAGCTATAAAAATATTCCATTCTTTTGGAATTAACCAAAACACACTTGAAAAATCCCCACTCCCTTTCTACTTCAAGTTTGGTCCCCAAACTTTGCCAACATTTCTTTTCCCATTTATCGAGGCTCCTCCTAAATTCTCAACATTTTTGGACTCTTCTAAATCCTAGTCCTTGTTCAAACCTTTTAAATTAAATTCAAATGACTTTGAATTTAATTCTTGCAATCTTGCCCACTCCATTTTTCTTGGGTCAAGCTCATTTTTGTGAGTCCGGAAAAATTATCCGCATGCCCAAATTCTTGTCCACTCATTTCTTTTCTCTCCTTTTCTTTCTTTGCTTTTCTGTTTTTAGAAGAGTTTTGAAAAGAGAGGGAGTGGAGAGCCCAGCCGCCTCCTTCTTCGCTGGGCCGGCCTCCTAGGCCCACCAACCCTCCTGAAGCCCAGCCGCACCGATAACCAACCCTAGCTCTGTCCCTTGATCCCTCTCTTCCCCTCGAACCCTTCCTCCAGCGCCGCCATCTCCCTCGCTCATCCCGATCCCCATCTCACTCTCTCCCTCTCGATCCCGCGCGCCTCCCTCTGCAGCACCAGGCCGCGACCGCGCCTCCTCCTCGCCAAATCCTCGTCGCCCGAGTGCTCGAGGAGAGGAGCCCCTCGAGCACCCGCGCCCGCATCCGTCGTCCGCCGCCGCCTGGCCCGTTCGTCCGCCTCCTCGCGCGACCACAGCGCCTCATCGGACCCGGGGAGCACCGCCGTCGCCTGCAGTCGCCGGCGCCCACAGCTCCTCGCCGGACCCGGTCCCGGTCCCCGTGCCCTCCTCCCTCTCCGTGCGGCTCCCTCCCCGCGCCTCTGCTTCGCGCCTCCCGAGCAGTGCCGGGATGCTCTTCCTCCCGCTGCGTCCAGGAGCGCCACCACCAGCTCTCCGCGCCGCGCCGTCCTTCCTCGCTGCCGGCATCCAGCCTCCCCGTGCTCGACCCCAGCCTTCTCTGCTTTGCCTTCTCGCCGGAGATTGCGTCCATGTCGTCTTCTTCACCTCCTGCCCGAGACCCACCTTCGGCCTCGCCATGGTTCGCATGTACCAGCTCCGTCCGACAAGGACGTCGCCCGCTGCCTTTCCTGTCGTTGCCAAGACTAGTGAACACAGGGACACAAGACCGCCTCTATGGTTTCCTGTCGACAAGTACGTTCTTCAAGCCTGGCAAGTACCTGGACGCCCGATGCCTAGAACGCCTACCGTCGACCCCGTGGACGTCAAGTACCTCTACGAACCGTGTACCATTACCGTCGCCATGTACCACTACTTCCACTACCGTCGTCATGTACAACTACTTCCCACGATGACCCGTGAACGACTACCTCCACTACGGCCCGTGAACGACTACTTCCTCTACGAAACGCGTTCCGCCCCGAATGCACGCTTCGAAGGTATAACCCCGAGACGCCGTCCGTGGACCGAATGCATGTGTTGTATGAGATGCACCCTATGTTTGCACCGTGCCCGTTTGCTTCATGCATGTTCCTCCTCGTTCGCCATGCCGATGAACCGTGGGAACCCGGTAACCGGGATCACCCCACCATCTCTAGCATGTTCCGCACATCCGCACACCTCCTTTTGCACCGGTATCTCCATGAGTTACCGGGACCGGAATGTTGCCGTGGCACCATTTTTGTTTCGCCGCCGTGGCACCCTTTTTGTTCCGCCATGGTGACCAAATGCTTCATAACATGCTCATGTCAACATTTTCATAAAATTGCATAAAACTTGTATATGTCATCCGCATCATGATAACAACATTTAAAATGTTTAAACTTGTTGTTGCATTAAATTGCTAAATGCATATGGGGATTTACCGGATTTGTTGTTTTTATATCCGACCCCATTTAAATTGTTTAGATGGTATAGTTTATATTATGCTTCACCTCTTGCCATGTTTAACAACAGTTAATATTGTTGGGTAGCTTAAACGAGAGATAACTAAATAATTGATGTGGTGTTCCGTCAACATGCACCTCGTTGCATATTGAGCTCCACTTAACTTGTAGTATTGTTTGTTGCACTTTGCCATGCTATGCCTCATTAAACCGGACATGCATCATACTTGTTTGCGCATCATGCCATGTTTATGTGATGTTTGTTTACTATGTTGTTTGTTTCTTTCCGGGTTGCTTCTCTCGTTAGCTTCGGTTTTGTTCCGGAGTTGTGAGGATTTGTTCGTCTACGACCGTTTGTATTCTTCTTGGACTCGTTCTTCTTCCTTGCGGGATCTCAGGCAAGATGATCATACCCTCGAAATCACTACTATCTTTGCTATGCTAGTTTGCTCGCTCTTTTGCTATGCCAATGCTATGATGCCTACCATTTGCTTGTCAGCCTCCCAAATTGCCATGTCAAACCTCTAACCCACCATGTCCTAGCAAACCGTTGATTGGCTATGTTACCGCTTTGCTTAGCCCCTCTTATAGCGTTGTTAGTTGCAGGTGAAGATTGAAGTTTGTTCCTTGTTGGAACATGGAGATGTTGTTCCTTGTTGGAACATGTTTACTTGTTGGGATATCACAATATATCTTATTTAATTAATGCATCTATATACTTGGTAAAGGGTGGAAGGCTCGGCCTTATGCCTGGAGTTTTGTTCCACTCTTGCCGCCCTAGTTTCCGTCATATCGGTGTTATGTTCCCGGATTTTGCGTTCCTTACACGGTTGGGCTATAATGGGAACCCCTTGACAGTTCGCCTTAAGTAAAGCTCTTCGAGCAATGCCCAACATTGGTTTTACCATTTGCACTAACAACCTACCACATTCCCTTGGGTTCTGCAGACTCAAGGGTCATCTTTATTCTAACCCCCCCGGGCCAGTGCTCCTCTGAGTGTTGGTCCGAACTAGAGCCCTGTGCAGCGCCCCCTCGGGGAAACTCGAGGTTTGGTTTTAGTTGTACGGATTGCTCATCTGAGTGTGCCCTGAGAAATAGATATGTGCAGCTCCTATCAGGATTTGTCGGCACATTCGGGTGGTGTTGCTGGTTTAGTTTTACCCTGTCGAAATGTCTTGTTGTACCGGGATACCGAGTCTGATCGGAACATCTCGGGTGGAGGTCTATTCCTTCATTGACCGTGAGAGCTTGTGATGGGCTAAGTTGGGACACCCCTGCAGGGTATTATCTTTCGAAAGCCGTGCCCGCGGTTATGGGCAGATGGGAATTTGTTAACGTCCGGTTGTAGAAAACCCGAAGTTGACCTTATTTAAAATACATCAACCGCGTGTGTAACCATGATGGTCTCTTCTCGGCGGAGTCCGGGAAGTGAACACGGTGTTGGAGTTATGCTTGACGTAGGTTGCTATAGGATCACTTCTTGATCATACTTTTATCGACCGTGCTTTGCCCTCTCTTCTCGCTCTCTTTTGCGATTGTAGCCACCATATATGCTAGTCGCTTGCTGCAGCTCCACCTCATTACTCCATCCTTCCTATAAGCTTAAATAGTCTTGATCTCGCGGGTGCGAGATTGCTGAGTCCCCGTGGCTCACAGATACTTCCAAAACCAGTTTGCAGGTGCCTATGTTACCGTGCAGATGACGCAACCAAGCTCAAGGAGGAGCTCGATGAAGATCTTGCCCTTTGTGTTGTTTCGTTCTAGTTGATCAGTAGTGGAGCCCAGTTGGGGTCGATCGGGGACCTTTGTCGCATTTGGGGTTCTTCTTTTATTTTGGTTCCGTAGTCGGACCTTGATTGTATCTGGATGATGTAATGCTTTATTCATGTAATTGTGTGAAGTGGCGATTGTAAGCCAACTATGTATCTCTTTCCCTTATGTGTTACATGGGTTGTGTGAAGATTACCTCACTTGCGACATTGCTTTCAATGCGGTTATGCCTCTAAGTCGTGCTTCGACACGTGGGAGATATAGCCGCATCGAGGGCGTTACAGTGGTGCACCCCTGCAGGGAAGTTAATCTATTCGAATAGCCGTGATCTTCGGTAATAGGACGACTTGGAGTTGTACCTTGACCTTATGACAACTAGAACCGGATACTTAATAAAGCACACCCTTCCAAGTGCCAGATACAACCGGTGATCGCTCTCTAACAGAGCAACGAGGAGAGGATCGCCGGGTAGGATTATGCTATGCTATGCTACTTGGAGGACTTCAGTCTACTCTCTTCTACATGCTACAAGACGGAGGCTGCCAGAAGCGTAGTCTTCGAAAGGACTAGCTATCCCCCCTTATCCCGGCTTTCTGCAGTTCAGTCCACATATAATAGCCTTATTCCACATATAATGCGACGTGTTTATCTTTCGAGGCTGGCCATGACCCAGGAAAGTGTGTCCGGACAAAGGGGATCGAGCGTGTTGGGAAATGTGGTGCACCCCTGCAGGGAAGTTAATCTATTCGAATAGCCGTGATCTTCGGTAACATGATGACTTGGAGTTGTACCTTGACCTTATGACAACTAGAACCAGATACTTAATAAAACACACCCTTCCAAGTGCCAGATACAACCGGTGATCGCTCTCTCACAGGGCGACGAGGAGAGGATCATCGGGTAGAATTATGCTATGCGATGCTACTTGATGAACTTACCATCTATTCTCTTCTTCTGCTGCAAGATGGAGGTTACCAGAAGCGCAGTCTTCGATAGGACTAGCTATCCCCTTCTTATTCCGGCATTCTGCAGTTCAGTCCACATATGCTACCCCTTTTCCATTTGACACCAATGCATGCATATGTAGTGTAGCTCCTTGCTGCGAGTACTTTGGATGAGTACTCACGGTTGCTTTGCTCCCTCTTTTCCCTCTTTCTATACCCGATTGCTGCGACCAGACGATGGAGTCCAGGAGCTAGACGCCACTGTCGATGACGACTGCTACTACTCGGGAGGTGCCTACTACTACGCGCAGGCCGCTGACGACAACCAGGAGTAGTTTAGGAGGATCCCAGGCAGGAGGCCTGCGCCTCTTTCGATTTGTATCCCAGTTTGTGCTAGTCTTCTTAAGGCAAACTTGTTTAACTTATGCCTGTACTCAGATATTGTTGCTTCCGCTGACTCATCCATGATCGAGCTCATGTATTCGAGCCCTCGAGGCCCCTGGCTTGTAATATGATGCTTGTATGACTTATTTTATTTGTAGAGTTGTGTTGTGATATCTTCCCGTGAGTCCCTGATCTTGATCGTACACGTTTGCGTGTATGATTAGTGTACGGTTGAATCGAGGACGTCACAAATACTCCATGGAGTATATTGTTTCCTTGCATCAAAGTAGTTTGAGATGGTCGGACGATATGGTCAGCAACCGTGTTGAGTCTATTAGTAGAATCTTTTGTAAAGATCTTGAAGCTAACCTTGAGAAGGCATACATGTCTACATTGCCGAATTCGCTCAGCCTCCTTAATTTTCGGCAACAAGACATTCTCGCCAAAATTTAGTCTGGATAGATCAAGTTGGACGAGACGAAGACAATTAAACAACTCCATTACGTTAGACTCGATGACATCCCAAAAGTTCTGACAGAATTCTGCGAAAGCCATCAGGGCCTGGAGCTTTGTTATGTTCCAACTGGAATACTGCAGCTCTCATCTCCTCTTCGGAGAAATGTGTCATGCAGATATATATATTTTGATGTGACTTGTGGGATATTGTATGTTCTGGTCTCATCGAGGGTGAAATTCCAAAACCTCGAACGGAGACTTGTAGTATTTGGAGATATAAGGTTTTAGCTCTGACTGACATTTGATCCGCCCCTTATCTTGTTGGAGACTAAAATACACTTCTTGTTCTCTTCCTATGCTGATGATTGGCAATCATTTGGAAGTATTGTGTATTGTTGTCTCCCTCAAAGATGAAGTCTACTTTTGATCTGTGGTACCACTTGATTTTCTCTTCCCGCATTAGGCGTGCAAGTTATTATGTTTGGATTGCAACTTATATTTGGAATGTTGTTGCGTTGGAATATTTATCTTTGGACTTTTCATGAATTGTACTATTTAGGATTCTTGATGCATTGGAATAATATATATGTTTTTTAAAAAGAGCCATGTTTTGAGGGATAGGGTTGGATAACGTCCGCCCGACCAGATGTTTGCGGATATGTCCGTGGGCATTTGGGGCGTCTGTTCGATGAACGCCACTAGATGTGCCGTAAGGACGATGTTGCCCGCACTGCCCATTTGGGTCCTATAAACTGAAAACCGAATCCGAACCGACTAGATTTGACTGACTTGTCAGGTGATCGGCCTTTTTGTTTTTCGGTTCACTTTCTGTTCACACCGGGTTTTTTTTGTTCTGGTTTTCGATGTAAATTCAGGTTTCCTTGGCCAATGACCCGAATAACCCACTTTTTTGTGGGTGAATGAATAGCCCACGTAACCCAAAATAAGATTAAAAAGCCTTCTTATGCCTCAAAACAGGCCCGTCTGGCCAACTCATACAGCAAATCCATGGGCAATTCCTAACCGGCGCATGCACCAGCATATACACATGATAGACTGCAAAAAATGGTGTGTGATCCGTGATTCGAACCAGCGTTGCGGGTCACCACATATAGACGTGTAACCAACTCGACCACCACAAGAGTTGCGATAAGATGCATGTTTTCATCGATTTCTATATTTCTCTTTTCCCCTTTTTTCATTTTTTCTCTATCATTTTCTACTTTCTTTTTCCACATTCGTAATTGTTTTCTTCAAATAGATGAACTTCTTTTCTAAATCCTTGAACTGAATTTTACGAAACTCATGATTTTTTTTCAAATTGATGACCTTTTTCAAAATTTAGGAACTTATTTTCAAATTTGATGAGCCTTTTACAATTTTTTGAACCTTTTCTCAAAATTGATGAACCTTTTTCAAATCAATGAACTTTAAAAAAAATCAATGAACCTTTTCCAAATTAGATGAACTTTTTCAAATTGATGATTTTTTTTCAAATTCGACAAACTTTTTCGATTTTGGTGAACCTTTTTTTTTGCATGCTCATGAACTTTATTGGTAATATGTGAACATGTTTCCAATATTTAGAAAATATAAACACTATAGTGTGATGCGCAATAAATTGCGCGTCTAGTTACTATGCTTTAAAGACTTCACGCTGTCAATGTTCACAAGCATTAAGTTGTTTCAGTGGTTAGCCTTTAGACTAGCCACAATGGGCAGTAACATAAAGTAGTAACATGCCCATGTTCTGGGTAGTAACATATGTGTGATAACATGCAATACTTCATTTATTATGCTATAGACTCATCTTGCATTGATATGTGTGATGTTACTCATACTAGTAGTAACTAGCTACGTTACTACATGCCTCTCTTTCTTCATTTATTGCTTGCCACATCATCTGTTTTATCTAGATATGTGTGATGTTACTACCTATATTACTCTCATTGTAAGACGAGTCACAATGGTGAGTAACTTAGACTAGTAACATCACATTTTACTAGACTATATTAGTACCTCCATAGTGGATAGTAACATATGTGTGTTGTAATGTTATGGTTCATTTATTAGCCTATAAACTCATATTGTGTTGGTATGTGTGATGTTACAGTAACTAGCTAAGTTACCACCATCACCTCTCTCATCATTGAATATGTGCCACATAAGCAAAATTATCTTAAAAAGCGTGATGTTACTAGTGATGTTATGCTAGTCATAGTGGGGAGTAACTTAGACTAGTAACATGCATATGTTACTAGTCTATATTACTATCTTCATAGTGGAGAGTAACATATACTCCCTCTGTTCCTAAATATAGGGTATATAGTTTTTGGCACGGAAATTAAAGAACACACGTAGAGTGAAAATTTCACAAGTTTTGGGTGAGGTTACACCTGACTAATTGACATGAGAAAATAGAGAAGCTTGCCTAATGTAAGTAAATGTAATCAAATCTCTAAAAAAAATATCCAAATGAGTGGTGCAACGCAAGACACCTTATATTTTAGATTTTTTTCCCAAAAATCTATACTCCTTATATCAAAGAACGAAGGGAGTATGTGGTATCATGCAAGACATCATTTATTAAGATGTAGACTCATTTTGTCTTGAGATGCGTTATTTTACGGTAACACATTATGTTACTCCAAACACCTCTCTCCTCATTAAGTACATGCCACATAAGCAAATTTTTTTTGGGATGTACTCCCTCCGTTTCTAAATATTTGTCTTTCTAGATATTTCAACAAGTGACTACATACGGAACAAAATAAGTAAATCTACACTCTAAAATATGTCTACATACATCCGTATGTGGTAGTCCATATGAAATGTCTAGAAAGACAAATACTTAGAAACGGAGAGAGTATTACGTTACTTGCTAAGTTACTTCCACTGTGACCAGCCTTACTCACACTGTGGCGCCAGCCTAAGTAGTCTTACGTATCGAAGCTCGAGGTCGCGAGTACGAATCCCAGTGGCGTGGTATTTTTGGCGGTCTTTTTTTCGCGTTTCGCGTTGCGCCTTGCGCGGTCGTGGGCCGGCCCATCCAGCGGCTGCTGCGGGCGCCCGTTCCCTTGCGCGGCGCTGAAGGCGCGCAATAGGAAGCTCCCAAATCCATGGCCCAACTACTCTAACCCTCGGCTTGTGGCCCAGCCGTCCGTGCTGTGGCCCCCGATCCATGTCTCCGCCTCCGTTCCTCGGCTTCTCGTGCTTTCCGTTTTGCCCAGTTTGCTGCCCAAGAAGCCTGACGCTGAGAGCAGTTCGTCCATAAATAAGTTCTCCAGAAACCCCGAAACCCCGCGACCACCGCCTCGCCGCTTCCCCGACCGAGTGCGCTGACCGACGACGCCTCCGCTACCGCCTCTCACCCCTCGCCGCGCGCGACCGACGCCCACAGCGTTACGATGGTGACAGACGCGGCCGCGATGGCGGTCGTGAAGGCCGCGCGCCCCGTCTTCCGCGGCGCCCACGACGGCGTGGCGTTCGCCGCAAACGCCGCGTTCCTCGCCGCGGGGTACTCGCTCTGCGCCGTCGGCCCTGCCGCGCTCACCGACCCCCTTCCCGCAGGTGCGTTCCGCTTTACGCCCTTAGCCCTAGCCCCTAGGGTTACTTATATGATTTAAGTGTGACCGTACTATCGCCTACTTGTTAGGATTTGACGGACCCCATGTTTAGGGCTCCTGTTGCATCTGTGATGATGACTTTCGGGTTGAGTTCCCGGGTGGATGGATGTAGAACTATAATTCGTTTATATTCAGGTGTTAATGGTGCAAGGTCCTGAACCAGTAGCAGTTTGTGCTGCTTCAGGCGTAATTGGCTGACTTGGGAAATTTGTCCCTGAGTCAATCAAAATGTTAACAGCTTAATTGTTTCTGTAAATTCACTCGGATCCTTTCAGTCCCTTCCCTAGATCTATGGTCTATGGTTTGATCTTCTCTGGTAGTAATATAACACTTTGGAATTCTGAATCAGCTTACCGCTTCTTGTACTGTTGTTTGCGTTTATATGTTCTGATCTAAAGTTAGCAGTTCAATCCATCCAGTTGAGTGAAATTCCTATTTCAGAGTTAGTATTTGCATGTGTGACTGAACCTTGTAAACACAATATTCTTATCTGCTTTAGTGAGAGGGGTCGGCCCCTTTATATTGTAGACAAGACTTGACCTACAAGCCGGTTAATCTATTCAAACTCTAATAAGATCTCTAAACGGACATAACCCTAATTACTGAAAAGTAGATAAAAGTAAACAGCAATATTCGTCTTTTCTAGCAAAGTTGCTTAATCATTAGGACTCTAATTAAGGGAGAAGACTCCATGCTTGATAGGCTGGCCAACTTAACATTATTGACTTACCAAAGAAACATGATTTTATCTGGTAAGCCAATAAGGCACGGTGAAGTTGAGTCGGTATTCAAGGAAAACCGGTGGGAAAAAAAATCAATAAAACCGAGGTGGAATGGGGAGAGAGGTAGGTAGGGTGAGGTGAGGGGAGTTGGACGAAAAGATGACGTAAGACAGAGATAAGTATTTTTTTAAGTAGGAGAGATAAAATTAGGATTGTTTTCTAGTCAAACTTATCTTAATAGGCAGGAATAGACATCTAAATTTGGAAACTTAGCTTTAAGCTAAATAGTTGTTGCCAGTCGTGGGGAGCTGGAATATTCCAGTCATTAAAGGAATGCAACACGTGGCTTCTTATTCCTGCTTGTATTGTGGAACTAATTTACCAGTCATTCTGGCTGGAATATACCAAGTGTAAGTTCCAGTGGGAGATTAAAGTCTGTAATTGGTTCACTCATGGGAATTTAGTTAGATTTTGTTGTGAGGTGAAAGAGGAAAGTGACTCCTGTGCAGACTGCAGAGTTCTGACTTGTATTGTAATTGCCAGCCTTTCATTATATAACTAATGTTTTTATTTTGCTTAATTCTAGTTGACGAGGAGGTGGGAATTGATGGGTGGAACACTATGGACAATTGCTATGCCTTTCTGTACTCCAAGGAGGAGGGGGGCAAGAAGAAGCGCATTTTAGTGAAATGTCTAGTGATTGATGACTTCCTTGCTATTGATGCGCTGGATCTTGAGGCACAACACAAGGAACCCTGCAATGTCCAGATAAAGTATGTTCCAGTCTTACTTGTTATTATTATTTAGACATTCTTAGGTTCCATGTGATTTGCTTATTGTTATAACATTACTAGAACACAATGGACACTAGCAGCATTAGACTATGCCAGAGCAATGTAATAACTTACTGGAACACATGTTACTTGCTTCATGAAATATGATTCGTGATCTAAGACATGTATGTTATGTGCTAATCTTCACTCCAATTAATATTTCAGTTGGTAGTGATGATTTGTTCACCTTCCCACTATTTGGTTACTAAGTGGGGCTAAATTGTAAATTTGCTTTGCTACTATACGTATTTCAGTTTGTGGTGATGGCCCATTTACTCTGTCACCATCCTTTCCACCTGGACTAACTAAAATATTTGGTAAAATAATAACATGAATTGTAAGCCATGCCATTTTAACTCAACGCCTGTTTCCATGTTCTTTTTTTACGCGTGTGGAGATTTTTTTATATGTAAGATTACTCCGATGGTTTTTTGTGCTTTGTTGTATGCACATGAACAGTGGTAGTCAGTACGAAACACATTCTTTTGTTAAGTAGCTTCACTTGTATTAACTAGCATTATAGAAATGATGTTGCTATAAACTGAACAGTATAAATGATGTAACAAGTAAGGACGAGTTGGACTTGCAGGGTCCGTTTATGATTTCTGCTAACATGTTAGTGTGCTATAAATACCTTAGTGTAGAAATGTATTTTGTTCAATTGAGTATGATTTTCTGCACAAGCTATGGATATGTATCCACGGTTTGATACAAGGTGCAGTAAGTAATATTGCATCCATTTCTAATTTCTTTGTTAAGCAAGACCCAGTACAGCCAACAGGACAATTCTTTCGTGTTTTAGTTTATCATTATGTAAAATATTTTGGGTGGCTGCTCTGTTGGCTGGCCTTCTGTTGAATAGTTCTGCTCAAATGTGGATCTTCCAGTTTATAGTCGTGAGTTTTTGACTCTGGTTCCTCGTATATAGTGTGAAGGATTTCTTCTCTGAAGAACAGCCGAAGAATTATAAGGATATGTACAAGAATTTTCCGGGCTTCATTAACACCCTTAACTCAAGCTTATTAGTTGAATTGGATGGTAAGGCTGCTGCTGCTGCTGCTGCCCAGAAGCCTGATGTTGAGAGCAGTTCATCAATAAACAGGTAGTTCTGTTTATCTTCTTGCGAACAGAAAATCTAGTATATCGCCCTCTGTAAATACTTCCATGTTGCATTTTTTTGCTTTGTACGAATGAAACAATATCATTGTTTCGGAAATTTGGGCTTTTTTGGTTATGTTCTGATGGTTTTCCTCCTTTGCCTAGAATTTTACTTTCAAAGCTTTTCTGTTGTAGCTGACTCCATTTGCTAGTAATTCTCTAACATGTGGCACTTCTCCTTCCAGTTCTGAAAATGTTCTGCGGGATACAAGGACTACTGAACCTGCTGGGTATGAGAACCATCATAGGATATCTTGGTCCAGTATCCAGCTACAACAGAAAAGCTTTGAAATACTTTTTTTGTGTATGTAGGGTTCTAGGGAATTAGATGAGAACCTGCTGGGTATCCAGCTACAACAGAAAACCCAATTTCTAGAACCCTACATTTCCTCTTCTTCTTTTGTGTGTCACTCCTTTATTACTTTTTTTGTACTCTGTCGTTATTTTTATTGTGTCCTGTCCAATATAATTAGAATCTAAATGTATTTGGGTTTCTAGAAATAGTAGGATATCATGACAGAAAAGAGAAGACACAGTGCGCTAAGGCTTAGCCACTAGTTAGTCTTTTCTAGTTTTTTGCTGCCTTCTTTCAAGCCTACACCGCCTCAATCACAAGCTGAATGTCTTGGTCCATACCTTCGGTCTTGATATCATCTGGCCTTGTTCAATTTTGATGAGCATGCACGTCCTTGCACATATTCTATTGCCATCTAATTTTAGTACAACTTCATAATTTTAGTACTACAGCCTATTGATATGGTTAATCTATACTGTCTTGATTAATGCAAATTCTCTTGATGTATGTTGGAAGTAAACAAAAGAATATCCGTGGAGTCATTACTGATGTTACTTTGGATATAACATATGTTACTGATAGCATTTGTGGCATATATAATATATAATGTATCTTTACACTCATTTATGAATCACGTTGATAAAGTACAAGAATGAATATATATATATATATATATATATATATATACACACACATATATATTCTCCCAAAAATTTGATTAAGATGACAGTGAACTCATGTCCATATGTACCCCCTTGTGAGTTTATAGATTCCGACATTCTCGAATTTCTCAAAAACATTATGGACTACAAAATTTTAGTTTAGGCATATATACAAAATCTCAATAGAAATTATGATCATATTTGTTCTTTATACATAAAAAAAATATAAGAGAATTTTGCTTCGTTTCACCCCCCAAGGAAAGTTTACGGATTTCGATGCAGATTAGAAGGGGGGGAGTACCGAAGCAAAACTCATAACGTCTTTTTGTTGTATAACTTATACTCCTGTCATTTTGCTACATCATGCATATGATTTTTTTTGAAACATGTGCCTGAATTACCATTTTATAGTACTATGAATTTCCTGAGAATTTTTCTGAATTTACAAGTGCACAAACTAGTGAAGGAGTTCATGTGAACTTATGTTTGGTTTTACCAAAATTTGCACTCCCTAGCGCTCTTGTAGGATAAATAGGCTATTAGTGAATCGGTTATAGGATATTGATAACGGGGCTAATATTTCCTTTTATGTATTGTGGTACAGCCTGATATATCCTCCAGTAGCTCCGTTTGGTCATGATGACACCTTCCGTGCTCCTGGTGCAGGCTTCTACCCTCACAGGCCTGTCTCCTACCATCATGTACGTGTAAAAACATCGACAGATCAGTACTTCCACACATAATTAACCATGTGTCTTATTGTTCGCAGTGGTGGGCCGGGTGGTAGTATGCACGTTGGTAATATGTTGTCAACTGAATACCTATTGAATCTCTTTACATTTGTACCTCTGTACTGTCTCTAACTTACAACCTATTTGATTACTACAGGCCCAAATGATCCACGCTTCTTTCCTTCAAATCCTTTTCCCGCTCCTTTTGGTGGTCCTGGGTATGTTCAGTTCTCCTATTTAATTGAAGTATTTGTTTTGTCATCTCTGCTGCTGTCGTAAACGGAATCAATATTTCATAACAGGAGTGTTCCACCTGGCGGCCGTTACGATCCAATCGGCCCGCCAGATGTTCCAGGATTTGAACCATCTCGCTTTGTGAGGTAAGTTGGTTATTCTTAACATGTTTGATAGACCCACTTTATGCTTGGCAACTGGCAAGGCTCAAGATGGCCTATTATTGTACTTTATTTATAACGCTTTAGAAAGGTCTTCTATCTCAAGGAAGAAACAAACCATTCTTATAGTTCATTTTTTGTCGTGCTAACTTGCATCCAGTGCAACATTCAGTATAATACATATGTCAATACGTCATGGAAGTCATAGTAGTATAATTGAAGGTGCCATGATTATTTCTACTTGATGAACAGCTGATGCCAACCTCCTCATTTGCTGTTCACGCAGGCGTCCGAGGCATCCAGGTGGAAGCACTCACCCAGACCTCGAGTTCTTCCAGCAAGGCCCAGACTTCTGAGACTCGGCTTCATGCCCACCTGCACCTGCACCCTGCGCTGAATGACTTTGCTTTGTTGCTGTGCGCTCATGAACTTTGTTTCAGTAGACCCTGCTTGAGTAGTTGGGAACATGAATGTAAAACTTTTGTATTCACCTTCTAGACAGTGCTTTGTGACGGTTGACTGTACAATTGTATATAGACCTGTCTTCGTATCCCTCTGTGCTTCTTACCTATGTACTCCCTCCGTCCTGAAAAACACGTCGCAGGTGTAGTTCATTGCCAGTTTTATAAAAAAAGCCCTCGTAGTTTCAAAACAATCACAAACAAGCCCTTCCACCCCGTCTTCTTCCTCCGCCGTCGCCCGTGCGTCTGCAGGGGGCGGCGGCGCCGCCAAGCTGCGCGATTTGCAGCCCACCAGGAAGTGTTCCGCCTCCGTCGCCACGTACCTTCAACGCAGCTGCCGTCGCCAAGTACTTACTCCGCCACCGCCGCGATCCCATCCCGCAGCGATTACCTGCGAGCGTCGCTGGAATTTCAACCACGATCCGGTGGAGCAGGAGCTCCCTCTCATCGTCCTCGAGCTCCCGCGAGTCCTCCTCGTGCTCCTGCAGTCCACCTTGAGCTGCCTCCCGTGCGCCACCGCGACCCACCTACGGGCATCGTCGGAGCCGGCCTCCACGATCCGGTGGACAGGAGCTCGCGCGCGTCCTCCGTGGTCTCCCACGTGTCGCCGTGGTGCTCCTTCTCTGCCTGCGTGCCCGCCGGTGGTGCTAGCCCGTGCTGCTGCATCTTGTTTCTCCTCTGTTTCTCCCCTGCCACCGGTGGAGCTAACCCGTGCTGCTGCTGCTCCTCTTCCCGTGTTGATGCTACTGCTCTGCCTGTGCTTCTGTTGCTGATCCGTGCCGTGTTGCTGTTGTTGCTGTTGACTCCCGCCGTGACTGCTGCTGCTGGTGCTATTTGCACTCTGAAGAAGGTACTCCATCAGAGTACTGCTACCTGACAATTTGTGAAATTGATTTACTGTTAACTAAAAGCTTTCAATTAATAGCAAGGCCTCGAGTAAATTTAAGCAATTGCCTTGTTTGCAAATACTCCAATGATGATCAAATGAAGTGTTTGTTTCCTTTGTGCATGGTTCTTTCCAAAATGTGGGAAAAACTAACGGAAAAAAGCATGATCAAACATTTACCATGGTTCTTTCCAAAATGATGATAAATTGAAGTGTTTGTTTCCTTTGGGAGTAATTGTTTCAGACATATTAAAACGTTAAGACTGCTGACTGTTGCTCCTTCCCAAATTGTGGGAAAAACTAACTGAAAAAGGAGAATATGGACAAGTTTCTGAAAACACTTCTCTGGATGAGCATACCTATAGTTAGGAAACAAACACTTCAATTCTAGCATAAACTTCAGATCTCACTGCTTCAGAAATGATTTCAGAGCCACAATGTACTCCATGCCAAAGTATTTCCTGCGGAGAAAAAACAAAAATAAACAAACATAAATTACTTAATGAAAGCTTGGGTATAAAGTGGAGTACATATAAATTCAGTTATTTGAATCATTCAAATTCAAATGCATGCATGTTGGTTACACAAATGCATGCTGTATGCCTTGTCTAATCCTTGTATATAAACTCCTTGTTGGAATTTATTTGGATTAATTTGAATTAATCAGAATAATCTGAAAATTTTGGTCACTGCAGGGCCACTACACTACTATACATGGCCACTACACCGCTCCATGTCAGTACTGTTCAGAAACAAACTTGGCTGAAAATTCAGTCATTCTAAAATTTGCTTCAGTCAGTTTACTCCTAAAATTCAGTAAACAACTACTCTGCATACATGCTGGAGATCAACATCAACAGCTACTCTGCATATTTTCCAAGATGTTTCAAAGATATGCACACTACTGTACTTGGCGGAGTATGTCTAACATTTGCAGCTACACTCATTTATAAGAAGAATGCATTTTTTTCTTCTTTTTCAGTTTATTTCCATTATATACCCAGTCACCTAGGCAATACCAAAATGATAGGCAACAGCTAATTTGGTTAGTTGAATTTGTTTCTGATAAGAATAAACCTAAAGGACAGGAAACTTCACTGGAACTAAAACTAAATTTGTGATGCACACAACAAACAGAACTTTTTTGCATCTAAGAAAACCTCATGGATTGTCCTAAATACTCCGTGTCAATAATTGGTTTTATTTAGTTAAGAGGTCCATTTCATGCTATCAAGGACACTTCCAGTTTTTCTTAGTTTCATCAAAGGTTCATCAATACAGATGCTAAAATCTAGCATATCTCATGGAATGGATCAGCTTAAAGCCTAAAATAAGAAGTCTAGATAGGAACACTTAAAGACCATCTCCAGAATAGTCACACAATAATTTGCAAGAAATAATACTTTCTATACTTTACTAAATAAAATGACTTACTCCAAAGATAGGTTATTGCTACTGTCAAAATTTGTTTCAAACAGTTTTCTGTCAACTTGTGAGCAGGAAAATGGCTTCAGAAAATTCAGTTAACTGAGACTACAGTGAATATTCAGTTTTCTATCAATTTAAATGGATCCATCCAATATCTGTAGTCCAAGTTTAAATGGGCTGCAGTCATGTCCAAGTTTAACTGAATATGTGCGTGCACGTCTACACTGTTCTGCTCTGCATTCATCGAACGACATTACCGATGTTGACTTGACGCCTAACCAAAACGATTTTGCCATCTCCCATCTGTATCCAGCTCCACAGATAGATGGAGATAGCCCCTCCTTGATATCGACCCATGTTGGGAATGACCTCTCACGTTCTATTCTTCAACAAATATCACCGGCCGGCAATAACCAGCTTACACACATTGCAGAAGATAGATTTTCCTTTTTTACTGTTATTATTAAAGATCACCTATGCTCTCTCTCTCTCAGTTCATCTATTATCTAAAACTGCATGCACTAACAAGACAGACATCTAGTATCTGAAACTCCAAAGAAACAAGAAATCTTTGAGGATTGATGGAGTCAAGCAAAACAGCAAGTACAAAAGCCTTTGCAAAATACACTATCCTTACAAACATAATTCCCTTCCTGACAAGAAGCATTTAAAAATTGTAGAAAGAGACGTGTTAACTTACCCTAAGCAAAAGTATAACCATACTCTAAACTCAAGCACTGTCAAAATTAGAGAAGACATGGCTGTTCCAAAACCACGCCCACCAAGAAAAACTGTATCTGCTTCCTGCCCAGAAGCAGTTTGTAGAGTACTGTCAAAATTCAGAATGGTGACTGATTTTTTCAGTAAAGTTCATATGGGAAGGTAATAAATCAGTTTTGATTCTATTGACAGAGTACATTGAACTCTGTCAACACAATTAGACATGAATAAGAACTCTGTCTAGACATCCAGTTTTGTCATAAATAAGAACTCTGCCTAGACATGAATAAGAACTCTGTCTAGCATGGCCATTGACATGTTGATGGCACTTTCTTTGACAACTGAATTTTGACGGTAGTAAAAATGAAAAATTCAGACTTTACCCAATGCAGACTTGCAGAGCACTTGTGCACGAGTCCGATGAGCATGAGGAGGAGCCGTCGTCGTCGATGGGCTAGACCTGCAGAGCCACAATATAATCCATGATTCAGTACTGCGCAACAATGAGCAAATCTTATTGAACTTTGAGACAGTACTAATCTCAGAGTCAGAGTTCATGGATGAATTTTGAGACAGTACAAATCTTACTAAAATGTTGGATTTGGGTCGCCTATGTGTACAACTCCGTCAGTAAAAATCATCAGGACAAAGAAGGAAGGAAGATAACAGAATAGAGCATGCCACGGGAGGGGAGGGGAGGGAGGAGGGCGGACCGGAAGAGGGAAGAGCGGCTGGTGCTGCCGGACTTGTGGACGAGCCCGTTGGAGCGGGAGCTGCTGGGCGACAAGGACAAGCTCCTCCTCGGCCACAATCCGGTCCCCAAGAAGAGGGGGGAGGGAGCGTGCTGCGGCGTAGCTCCGACCGGCGGCTTTGGGTTGGGCGGGAACGGCTGCTCCAGGGAGGGAGTCGCGGCTGAGTGAGAGGGGATGGTCCGGGAAGGCAGGAGGCGTCGCGGAGAGCAGATCGACAACGGGAAGGGACAGCTCCTGCTGGCCAAGCTCGGGGAAGGCCGGCCGCCGCCGTCGGAGAGCAGATCGAGAAAAAAAATCGAGCCTTCTCCTTCCCGTGGTTCACCATGGGGAACGAGCAAGGGAACAAGGAGAGGGAAGCAACGCGGTGGAGGTGTGGGGCGAGGCAGCTCCGGCGACGCGCAGGGGAGCCGAGCAGGGGAGCTCCAGCGCGGGGGGAGCCGAGAGGGAGGGCTCCGACGCACAGGGGAGACGAGTGAGGCTGCGAGGGAGACGACCAGGGACCGCGGGTTGTGTCGGGAATTCGCAGAGGGGGTTTTTGTAAAAATGTCACTGCGACATGTTTTTCGGGACGGAGGGAGTATTGTTTTTTCTTTTCACCTAAACTATTGGTGGAGTCCCAACATCTGCAATGTTTTTATCTACGGGCGCTCCAAGCGATCCTCCAAATCTTCTGGTCATGTATATATATTCAACTTGTAAGCATTTTATTACTATGCTGCCTCTACAATAGTTTGCAAAAACGTCTTAAATTATGGGATGGAGGGAGTATTTCATAACCGTTTATGCTCTATTTTACGGGGACTGTTACATGTCGACATTTTTTTTAAAGATACGCCGCCTTGTGAGCCGTCAGGCATGACACAATCTAGTGGCCAAATGCTTTTACTTTGCAACAAATATCTTGTTATAGAAATATTTACAATAGAGGTCGTGTTATAGAATACTCCTTCTGTAAACTAATATAAGAATGTTTAGATTATTATAGAGTAGTAATCTAAACGCTTTTATATTAGTTTACGAAGGGAGTATATTTTTGCAATATAGGTTGTGTTGTGAGATTTTTTTGCAACATAGGTTGTGTTGCAATAAAAGAAATTCTAGCTTCATTTCTTTTGCGGAAAAATTTGCAGTTGAAATGATGTGCAGAAACATCGCCGCCATTGCGTGTGCTATGCAGCAACGCCATCGCTCCCGCTGTTGCAGAGTCATGCCTCGCTTGAAAGTGACTAGTGGTTGGGGCGCCATCTGGTGGCGCCGCATGAGAGGGAGCTGAGCGGTGCCAGGTGGGCTGCGCCCCTTTCACTTTCTTCTCTGTATTTTTTTCTCAAATCAATGGACTTAATTTTGAATCTGGACTTTACAACACCCGGATTTATTAAATGTAGGCCTAAAATTTTGATTCTGTAATTGAGTTTAAGAACTACAAATCACAAAGCCAAACTGTCAGAGGGCTCAAATCTTCTCAATCTTTACCCACACTTGCTAGCACGTAAACATGAAGGCCACACTGATGGACTTGCCGGTGACAACGGCATCGACGACTGCCACCTTTGCTTGCTCTCCACCACGTCCTCCATTTCATAAGCGTATAACCCTCCAAGTCCAATCCCACCCCTCCTTCCCCTAGTTCGTGGCGTGATGTTGTCAAATTGAGATTGTTTCATTTGGTCCCTTAACCTATCTGTCAGTTTCTCTTCTTTTGCCTGGACATAGTAGATCATTGACCTGTGAGTGCAATCATAAATGGCCACAACTATCCACAAACAGCAATAGATACCCCC
>NC_041382.1:205667016-205691879 GCF_002162155.2 Triticum dicoccoides
AGCAAAAAAGCAATAGTACCATTTTTCAAAGAAGAGAATGCTTATATTCAATAAAGGAAGAATATGACCATCATGTGAGTGTAAACATTAGGACAAATTATCATGTGAGAGTATACATATTTGCATTGGGAAGATGTTCTGCATGATAGTACCTAACGAGTAACGAGTTAGTATAATGAGCACTCCAAATTTCTACCACTAAACCAGTATATGTAACCATATGAGTTATACAAGTTCAAGCAGAATAGCCAAACAGAAAAGATCAGCGAGAGAATTCCCTCCATAACAAAGTGATGAAATGCATACCAATGGCCAGGTATAAAAGCTTTCGAGGGTGAACCATGAGAAAGATCATACCTATGTAATCAAACATGTACAGCAAATGATGCCGTCGAGGGCTGTGGCAGTAGAAGAGAGAACCACAGTCAACGTAGAATTTGATATTGATAAAGTCGAAATGTTCCTATTAGGAGGAAATAAAATGCTTCTAGTAAGACTGTCGATAAAGTAGCATTGTGTAACCCGCAAACTGCAGGGCCTCCTAACTAAAATAAAATTGAATATTCTTCGGAGATTCACTTGTCCAGACATTAATTTGCAGTGTAGTTTGACAGAAAGCAAAAGACTCGGATATAATCATAGAACCGCAACATAAAGTTTGAATAGTTGAACTACAACATCCTCTTGACAATTTTTATTTCTTTTTAGTTGCAACTATCATAGGTAATAGAAAACGAATAATGAACGGATGTACTTTTATATAGGATTAAAATATGGAGAGAAAATAAATACATATGGTTTGATAAAATATATGAACACTTAGGAAGAAAATATAGTTGGCTCACACCTTAGAAAGTTGTCCCTAAAATTACAAGATAGCAGACCATGAAGGTTAGCAAGCCAATATAAATGTATGATTGGTTACAAAGCATGGAGCTGCCTTAGCATGGACGAGTTCTTGTTGCTGCCTAGCATAGAGCAACCATGATAGTGCACTAACAAATGCCATACAAATTCATTTCATGGCAGGAAATTGCAGATGCTAGGCTATATGAAACACACACTTACTTAACAATAACTACGATCAAAATTATAGAAGGAACATATCAATAAGATGTTTTTAGAACTACAACATTCTGATTGCCATATCTTTCATAGAAAGGTACATGTCTATCCACCTCATCTTCATTTGAATAAAGCATCCAAATATAAAAATGATACAGAACTATAAATAAGAAGGGGCTAGTGAACATGAAAAGAGGAAACTTATCCATACCACGTCTTTTTAAACCAACGGATCCCTCATCGAGTCATATTTTCTACATCCTACAAATTCTTTAAAGAATAGTACACCATGGCAATAGTAATGAAATTCCTAGAGTTAAACCTATCAAGTTTGGCAGATACATACTTGAATTTGTACCTTTGTTCCTTCCATCTTCTGTCAGTGCAGATTGTGATGCAGAGATCGCAGACCTTTAGCTTGTACTGCAGTTTTATAGAAACTCAGTGCAAGCTACATTCTCCAGCAACAATTATAGATTTGCGTAACAATTTTTTAGCTATATAGAATCATGTAACTGAAATAGTAGTACAGAGCTACAGTGTCATGCTTCCTATTGGCTCTTACATATTAATTGGATTACTATGTAATCATGTTACTGAAACAGTACATAAGCACATGCAGTTTGCATGCCAAGTTTTCTCTAAGAATAAATTTAGGTATATGACACAATAAAATAATAGTAATTGTTCAACAGAAACTGCTACTACCACTTTGATTCCTATGGCGAGTTGAAAATAAGAATAAATTGGATTACTATGTAATCATGTTACTGAAACAATAAGAGTAGTGATAGTTCAACAGAAACTACAAGCAAAAGGCTGGGAACAAACCTGAATCCTTAGATCTATAATTAAAATCTCCACAACTGAAAATAAAAAAGGGGACCAATAGAACAAAACATGGAAACTGAAAAGTAGTTCTTATTTAAACAACCCTTTCCCTCTCACGGTCAAGGGGAATCAATGATACGAGGATGGGGACTGGAACGTGTGGAACCTCCCTTTTATCTGAGAGTTAAAATTAGCCCTACAAAATTTTGTTTGCATTTTAAAAGCCAAGTTAACTATTCAATCACACAGAGGTTGTCCTTTCACTGTTGGTCATGTTCAGGAGCAATTGTATGAAGCAGAAATTCGAGATTAGTTGATATCACAATGTCATCTTGTTGTCAAGAATATGCATATGAAAAAGAGTACAGTGAAAACAATGATTTATCAGAGTAGTTGTGTGCGGTCATTCTAGAAAGTGCACTTGTGGAGAAACTAATCATGCACAACCGAAATAATACCAATCAACAAATTAACCATCAAGAAATATATAGAGAAAAATGGAGATATTATACCCATTCTATACCAGCTGCATGACCTCCTCTGCATCAGAACACAACAGCGATGGCAGGTAGACCAATGCTGCAGCGTTGTCCTAACTCTCCACACTGCTCGATCCTCCAGTTCGCCTATTGTCAACCATTGCATTCCCTCCTCCAAACAGTTTTCCCCCCTTCATTTTATTTTCGTCATGAGACTAAAGACATGCCATCATCTTTATTCCACATAATATCAACAAAAAAATATTCAGTTAGCACAAACATGATGCAAGGCAAGAGTTCAACAGAATATAATCGCAAAACATAAAAACTCCTTTTTACATAAATTGAATAGGGCCAGCTTGCAGATCCAAAATTCACATCACTCGACTCAAAGCATGCATGACAAGGGGATATCAAGGGATGGAGAACCGAATACTCATATGTTTTTACTGGATTATCTCTGTACTGCCTATTTAGTTGATGGATATTGTCCTTGTTGGTCAGGTCTGAACTTTTTAAGAAGAAAGCATGCATAGTTCTTTCAGCAAGTACACATATATGCATCCTGAAACAATAGATAGAAGAGGGGATGTTGTCTGTGCATCCATACATGTGTCGCACCATCTTACTCCATGTCTAAATTAGCAAGATCATAAGAATGGGGGGTTGAGCTACCGTACAACTCACCTTAAAACTCGGCGAGAGAGGACTACCTCGCAGGGAAGAGGGCCTAGATGGGAAGGGAGCGGATAAAACTGGACGCGCTCGGGGAGGGAGGATGCAGAGGAGGCCACCGTAGTTTGTGTCGACGCAGCTCCCCGCGGCCGTGCCGCTGCAGCCGCTATTCTGCCGCACAAGCGTCCCAAGGACCGTCCGGAGCAAATCCCATTGTCCTGCTCCCACAGCACGTCGCCAACAACCTATTCGAATCGGATCCGCGCGACACCGACCGGCCAACCCAGCAACACGCCACCGCTTGTCCACCAAGCTCCGACGCCACCATGACCGGATCCAACCTCCCACCCGTCTTCCTCCGCCTCGATGTCTCCCACGTGGCTCTCAAAGCGCCGCCGCCGTGCTCATCGACGAGAGCCGCCGACACCGAAACGACGAGCCGAGAGGAAAGAAGGGGAGAGAGGATGGGGCGGTGCGCGTGAATCTGGGATATTTGTCTTGCTTCGAAGGGAAGGAAAGGGTCCATCGCTGCCTTTAACCCGGGAAGGTGTTATCTGCCGTAACTCTCTCTCGTCAATACAGTAACAGGGACACGTGGACTGCGCGGTTAGTCGCCCTTACCGCACACGTTAATGCTTTTAATTTGAGGCGAGTGCGCGCTGACGGTTCAGTGTTAGAACCTCGCCCTGCTACAATACCTTTTGAAATCCCTTGCAGCCGCGATCTTTGTAGCCACGATTTGCAACATGGATGCGCCGCAGCCTGCTCCCGTACAACCAGGGCAACTAGTTCGGCAGTTCAGATGAGGCCGGGTGATGTGAGGAAGGAGTGATGCCGATGGTACTAGAAAGGAAAGGGATACGACTTGTGGATGTGCAACGAGGAGATAGGATTGAAAAGGACAAGCGGTTTTGATGGGACTTGTGAGGACAAGCGTCGTTTGCTCGAGGAAGTCCGATGTTTTAACTGTTTATCCGCCGGCTGATCGCTATCATCTCCCCTATTTTATTTGCAAGAATTGTATTTTTCATGTCCACGTACTTAAATTGTTAACATTGGGATGCTGCTAGTTAGAGGAAGAGAGGGAGGGAGAGAGTGAGGGGGAGAGAGAGCAATAGGGTGCATAGCGGCGTCCTGCATGCATGCAAGAGAGAGAGAAAGAGAGAGAGAGAGCAGCAATAGGGATGCAGAGCGGGGTCCCGCAAAGGCGCCCTAGAGTGTTGAATTAGCGCAAAAAATAACCTAACACACCATAGCTTAGCTAGAACTAAGGGCATCTTCAACGTCGACCCACATATTTTCTCCCGCATCCGTCCGCGGACGCGGTGGGACTAGTCCGCAGACACGGATGCGAAAGGCGACCATCCTACGTGACATGCATATATTTCAACTACTTTATGAACCAATCGGACGAAATTCGTGCAAACACATTGGACTTTATACAGACCAGACGACATTTATGCAAACACAACGGGTTTTCATTAGATTTCGAACATTTAAAACAAAAAAGAACCGTTCCGATCCGACCCTAAACCTATCATACTGTAGCGTCCGGCGCCCAAGTCCTTGTCGTCCTCCATCCGCCATCTTCATGAGCACCGACGATAAGACCAATGAAGTGAAGCTGCGGTCTCGACGAGAAAGAGTAGAGCAGGGGAGACACACTGACCCACATGGGACACAACGCCCTGCCGCCTCCCGTGCCCTACTCATTCTCGGAGCAGTCTGCGCCTTGTCTGTCGTCGGTGGACGTGAGATCCATGATAGAAATGATGGTGCCCGCTCTGTCGTCGTCCCACCAGGCTGCCTGATAGTTCGGCGGCGACGCGTAGGAGGCGCAGCTGGCGACCTGGCTTGTTCTCGTCCGCGATCACCTTCAGCCGCGCCTCCGTGGTGGCCGCTTCCTGGCGAGCAGCGGCTTGAGTGCAGATGGCCTCATAGATCGCACGCTGCTCCGCGACGAAGTTAGGGTTCGCCGTAGCCGTGGTTGCCACGGCCTCCTTGCTCGCGCGCTCGCCGTTGATCTGGCGCTCCACCAGCCGGTGCTGCTATAACCAAAAGAGTTGCTGCTATAACCAAAAGAGTAGAAGGTAACAACACAAGGCATTGCAAAACGTTTGGAAAAAAGAAAACCAGAAAGTAACTGTAACAATGTACTATGCTATAAACAAAAACCGAAAAATTGTGTCCAAACAGAGTAGATTCTTCTCATCCAATGTATAGTATTTTGCTCATGGATATCGATCGATCCTCCCATGTACAACACCTAGCTTCTATCTGCCGACACACAAACAGATTAAATAAAATACATTTTCATCATGGGTCGTTGTAAGCGGGAAGCAGATCCTCAACGCAAGGTGTATAGATGAATGACCCGAGGGTAGGCGCGGCGAGAGATCGATGGCGTAGTCCGCTATTTGGATAAAGTGAGCCCAAGTAATGCAATTTGGAGGCACCTAAGTAGTAAGCAAACCCGCTATAATGGCTGCCCAGGAAAACAATTTCCCTGTCAGGGTGATAGCCCAAAAAATCCATTCCATAGTAGCAATTTTTATAACCCTCATTACCGTTGATCCCTTCTTCTCCTGCATCAGTGACGCTGTCATCACTAGAGTCCCATCCATTGTCCCCTTTGTCACTTGATTCTTCCATACAGGGATCCAATGTCCAAGACTTGCCAATCTTATCTCCTATAAGGTGTCGGTTATAGTGTCGCTGAAAATCATGCTCGAGGATCATTTTGATGCCTTAGCGCCCACTCTATGGTTTGACATGTCTCTGATGCCTCTTGTAATACCCATACCGAAATTTGGTACCCGTTGACAGCGGTGTAGTAGATCCTCTGCTTTGATTTTCCAAAATACCCATTGGATTTCTGGTGCGTGTCATTATGCGATACCGGTGCCCCCAAAAGATTATCGAATGTTGGGGTTTTGATCACTGCATACTTTCGATCTTGCAATGACAGCCTAAATAATATTAGAGATAGAGGCATTCGGTAAGCAGCAGTTAAGTGAAACACATAAGCTAAAGACATGAGTAAACAAGTTTTTACTAGATAACAAGGATGATACCTCACGATGAAGTCAACATAGCAATGGAGATAGAATGCTCCCCGCCAGTACACAGCATTACGTCGAAGGGCCCTCGGTCCATGCCGCGCATGTGGGTCCGACCACACGTCTGCCACTGTCACTGCCACGTCGCCTTGTCGAATGAAGTGCCTCTCCTGCCACTGGCCAGTTCTTGACGAGAACAGTTGCACTGCGTATAGGTGCGGTGGCCATTCCACGGAGCCCAATGTGGCCACCTCATCCCGATATTCTGATTTCAAAGACGGCGGCAATTTCTCAAAATCCCTGAAGCTGTACACTCTCGTCCATGATGATCCCTCCTTGGCCTTGCAATGTCTCTTGGGAGACTGATATGGCGGCGCCGGCCTCTCAGGCACGTTAGGGAAGCATAGCACGTCGTAGTGCAACGACACCGTTGGGTCGAACATGAGGTACGTGTGGTTGCGGAAAAAGGGTACGGGCGGCGGAGGCACCGTCGCCCACCGCCGCGTCGCGGGGTTGCACGCATGCATCGCGTCCACGCATGTGTAGAGGACGCGGACCATGCTGCTGCTGATGGGAATGCGGGGGGTCGTCTGCGGCTGCGCGTCGCGGGAGAAGAAGCTGTGGCCCTGCTTGTGGAAGAAATTGATGAAGATGCCACGCAGTGGGCGCGGCGCAAGGTAGGCGGGCAGCAGCCCGCGGCCATCTACGACGGCCCGCCAGCTCTTGCAGACGCAGCGGCAGGCGGCGAGCTGCCGCGGAGGGACGTGCCCGAGGACTTGGTCGAGGAGCTCGTCGGGGAGATCCATGTCGAGTTATTAGGGTTTTGGAGTCGGGCTAGTGGCTGCGTGGTCAGAGGCGGAGGCGTGAATACTGAACTCGCGTGGTCGGTCGAGTCTTATATGCCAGTCGATTCGTGGTGCTTTCTTCACGTACGGCCAGTTCGAATCACGCACGAACCCGTCTCGTGGCCAAATCCGTGTGTGCCCCCCGACCCGGTTTTGGCCTCCATCCGTGCGTGAATCCGGGAGCCACCCCGACCTTGCTCGGATCCCTCCTCACCATCCTCGACGTAGCCACCCACCGGCCACCAGCCGACCAGCGTAGCGTTGGCGACCTGGCCAGCCTGCCAAGATCGTCGCTCTGCTTGTCTTTGTGCAAGTGAGAAGGAATATACGTAACTTTGTGCTTCAGTTAATACGTAACTTTGATAAGAATGAAGTTATCAGATCTATAAGCATTAGGTGATGTTGGACCTTGGAATTGAAGGAGTCAAAAATAAGTTCACTCGAACTCATATTATCGTGCCGATCATTCCAGAAAGGAAGTGTGTTAGGGAAGTGGAGTTTTTGAGCTCGAGCTCAAATGAGCTTGATGAACAGTAAAATCAGATTTTTTTAAAGAAAAATCAGAAAAAATGATGTTTTTTGATGAAAACATTGACAAAAGTTTTACGTGCTTACAAAATTTCATGTTGAAATCACATTCTTGGAAGTAGTGGCACAAAAACAAAATTGATGCTCTAATAGTGTTATTTTCGAATGCATTTTTTAGTGCAGATTTTTTTTTGCCACGACTTGTACGAATGTCTTTTCGAGTTGAAAATGTGTGGGCGCGTAAAACTTTTGAATGTTTTTTCATTTTTACTGATTTTACTATTCATTTCGAGCTCAAATGAGCTCGGGAGCAGAAGATGACGTTTGGAACATACTTCCATGATCTCTATATTTGAACCTATACAGTCTAACTGACAAACCTCTGTGATAAACACTCCACGCTTGTTTCCTTCCAATCCTTTTCCCGCCCTGTTTTGAGATAATAAAAAACGTCATTTATCGAAAAAAACAAGTTAGTTACTTTTATCAATTTCCTGTAGCATTCTGTCAGGTGCAAAGATGGCATGTTATTATACTCCACTCGGTACTGCTTTGCAAAGGTTTGTACTCCAGTTTCCAGGTAGACCGAGTCAGAACCATTTTCACGGTGCCGGTTGCTATGCTATCCTAGCACCAGTTGCAAAACTCTGCTGATACTATACATATTTCCGTGTTTGTTGACATAGTTACGGAAGCTTCAAGGGGGCAGTGACAACTGACATGAGTGAAGCTGTTGATGCGTACAAGTACTGTGGTACCGATGCCAATGACTGGCCGAGGCTGTGCTCAACAGCCGATGCCAACCTAACCTACTGATTTTCCTTTTCATTTTCATGCAGGCGTTCGCGTCATCCCGGTGAGAGCACCCACCCAGACCCAGTCGTTGTTCTTGGACAGAATGATGCGGACTTGTGTTCGTGTATCCACCTGTGGTTGCGGTCGGTGGACCGTGCAATTGTATATAGAGCAGTCCGTCGTGTCCCCCGTCGCTTCTCACCTGGACTAATGGCGCGCGCGAGACTGGACAGACTGTTGGACGGAAACCGGTTGCAAAGTATGCCCATGTCGCCTACCGCCGGGTGCATCTTCAGCCGGCAGCCCGCGGGTATATCCCCGTCCCCGTCGCCTGGGTGCCATCCAGATTGGCACAGCGCGACCCCGAAAGCGATGCGCGGTGGTTAGTGGCGTGGCCGATGGCGGGCCATAGAGCAAGCATTACTTTTCATCCTGACCCGGTGGGTGCCTGCGTGGTTTAGCAGTGATTGCGCGAGATGCTGGTGGTGCTAGGATGTTTTCATTCTTTCTGTTGCTCTTGTGCTCTCGTCGAGGCCTTTTGGATCGTTTCCCGTTGGTCTCGTCTCCGCGCTGCGATGCCCTCGCCTCCCCGCCGCTGCTGTGTTGCTTCTTTTGCTCTTTTGGTCCACTCCAGCGGCTTGTACTGCCGTTGCGGCACGGGTGCCGGTTGAAATCATTCGACGATGCTCCTTTTGGTAAAAATCCTACGTATGTTCCAAGCGGGCGCAGGCCGGATGGGGAGTGGGTCTTCGAGGACTCTGCTCGCGGCACACCGGTTTGGTCTGGGGGTCCCGACCATCATGCGCTGCGCCGCCGCCGGTGGACACAATTATTTAGTGCCTCCATCTCCATGCATACGCCTGCAATTAGGCAAGGCAAACCATGTTAAAGCCACTGGGTTAGCGTCCAAGCGCTAGCTACGGCTCTACAAAGGCGCAAACGTGGATGGAAGAGCGCCTCCCACGGACTCTCCCGTTCCGTCCTTGTTTGATCGGACGGGACTGTCCCAAGTAAAACTGCAATCTAAGCGCATCTCCAACGCTGACCCCAGGACGCAAGGACGTCGCAAAGGAAGCCCAACGACACTGGATTGCGAACCCGGGGCAGGGAGGCCCCAGGAGGCGGTATGACTGGACCGAGCTCCCAGCTAACCAAGAGGCAAAGCCGTGAGCCTGCCCGGGATGTCAAAACTCTCAAGCTCCGAATTGGCTCGGGGCTACTGACAATCCCACGCACCGGGGGGAGGGGGGGGGGGTGGCTTCTTCAAGCGGAGCCCGACACAGCAGTGGGCCCCTCAGGCCCATCCAAGAAGAAATTGACAGGAGAGAGCCCGGGGTGACCTTTGTGGACTCCAAGTCAGGAGGGCGACTGGATAGATCGCATCCTTCTCATGTAGTAAAACCTAGTTCTCACCATGTATATAAGGGAGAGCTAGGGGGGCCTTGAACGCATCTACTCTCCCGAAGAACAACTCTCAGTAGAATTATAAATCTTCACATACACCATTGTACTCCGTCGCATGATGTATCCCATCTCCATGAATAACAAGAACCAGTTGGACGTAGGGAATTACTCTCCGGAGGCTCAAATCTGTGTAACTTGTGCGTGCGGGCTATGTCCCGATACATCCGACCATGCTAGGCACCGTACCAAAGGTACTGACAACTTTCTGCTCTGTTATAGGTGTAAGAGGGCTGGTGAATATGTTTTTGAAGTGCTTTGACACAGAATTCGTCCACGATAACCCTTCTTAATAGTGCGTTTTTCCTACAACTCAAATCGAACTAAAGCGAAAACCTTCGAGAAGCCGTTGATCTTTTTGAAAGGGGGGGGGGCTCAATCATCTCATGTTCTTCACGTAACCGATATCTTAAGATAAACTTGAGCAATCGATATTGTAAGACAATAGGCTTTGGGGGGAACCGGCACAACCCTCTAGGGGTGGCCTATCACACATATATATATATAATGAGGTGGTATACAACGTTACAATATACACATGTAAATACAGTCTAACACCCTCCCTCAATCTTAGCCACTTTCTAATGAATCTAGAAGGGTAAGATTGCGCCTGCAAGTCTCAAACTGTGGCAAAGGCAATGGCTTGGTGAAGATGTCAGCAAGTTGATCCTTGGAAGAAATAAACTTGATCTGTAGTTGCTTCTGAGAGACACGTTCACGCACAAAGTGATAGTCAACTTCAATGTGTTTCGTTCGGGCATGGAATACCGGATTTGCAGAAAGGTATGTAGCACCGATGTTATCACACCAAAGAACAGGAGGCTGTGATTGGGATATACTTAACTCCTGAAGCAAGGACTGTACCCAGATGATCTCTGATGTGGCATTGGCCACAGCCTTATACTCAGCCTCAGTACTGCTACGCGAGACCGTAGCCTGTTTCCGAGCACTCCAGGCAATCAGGTTAGAGCCAAAGAAGACAACATAACCCCCCGTGGATCGCCTGTCATCCGGATTGCCAGCCCAGTCTGCATCAGAATATGCTGAAAGACAACCAGAGTCAGACGGCTGAATATGCAAACCATGAGCCACCGTGAAACGAATATAGCGCAAAATCCGCCTAACAGCAGACCAATGAGTGTCACGGGGTGACTGCAGATATTGGCAGACTCGGTTAACAGCATAGGAAATGTCTGGTCGCGTGATCGTCAAGTACTGGAGCCCACCAACAATACTCCTGTACTCTGTCGCATCAGAAGAAGAAAGAAGCACACCATCAACAGCATTGAGCTTATCAGTGGTAGACATGGGTGTAGTCGTCGGTTTGCACTTAAGCATCCCAGCTCGCTGCAACAAATCCAGAGAGTACTTCTTCTGCGTCATAACAAGGCCAGCATCACGAGAAGTAACCTCCACATCAAGAAAGTAATGAAGCTTCCCAAGGTCCTTGACCGCAAAATCAGCACCAAGTGAGCGAACAAGCGCAGTAGCAGCCGACTGAGAGGAGCTGACCAAAATGATATCATCTACATAGACCAACAAGTACATAGTAACCTCAGGCCTTTGAAGAAGAAACAATGAGGAGTCAGCAGTTGATGATGCAAAACCATGAGCACGAAGAGCCATTGCAAGACGAGCATGCCAAGCACGAGGAGCCTGCTTCAGACCATAAATTGCCTTGGACAGACGACAGAGATGATCAGGGCGATCCGGATCAGAGAAACCCGGAGGCTGGCGCATGTAAACCTCCTCCGCCAAGACACCATGAAGAAAAGCATTTTGAACATCAAGCTGACGAAGAAACCAACCTCGAGTAACAGCCAGAGAGAGAAGAAGTCTGATGGTAGTAGGCTTGACCACTGGACTGAAGGTGTCTTCATAGTCAAGTCCAAAACGTTGTCGAAAACCACGAGCAACCAGACGAGCCTTATAGCGCTCAATGGACCCATCAGAATGCCTCTTCACTTTGAAAACCCATTTGGAATCAATGACATTTACCCGTGATTGTGGAGGAACAAGAGTCCATGTCTGATTGCGAAGAAGCGCTTGATACTCCTGCTCCATGGCCTCTCTCCAATGAGGAATGCGCATAGCAGCTTGATACGTGCGTGGCTCAGAGGATGGATCTGCGAGAGCAGAAGACATGCACGCCGCTAACCAAGCAACTGTGCCATCGTGACGTTGCTTAGGCTGAAAAATGCCAATCCGACTGCGCGTATGTGGACGTAGAGCAGCAGCAGGAGCCGGCGGAGGCGAAGGTGACGGAGACGTGACGGTCGCCGGAGATGCAGGAATCACCTCAGGCGAGCTCGGGACAGACGACTCCGGGCTGCATGGCGAAGACTGGCCCGACGACAGGGGCTCAGAGGCCATGGGCGAACCGAGAGTGGGCGAGGCCAGCTCCGGTGACACCGGCCCAGACGGTCTTGGCGAGGCGAGAGCAGGCGAGGCCGGCCCTGGTGAGAAGGGCCCAGACACCCTGGGTGAGGCAGGGGCGGGCGAGGCCAGGCCTGGTGATGACTGCCCCGACGCCCTGGGCGAGACGGGGACCGAGGAGGCCGGCCCAGTCGGCGGGGTTGTAGGGCGCGACGATGGCGAAGGCAGCCCAGAAGCCAGAGGCGACTGGGCCAGGACGTCGATCGGCCGTGCATGAGCACGGAAACCGAGGCCATGCAGGGGCGCCATGTGCTCCTCATGCACAACAGAAGGTGCCGAGGATGAAGGCGATGGCGACGAAGAGGAAGATGGCACTTCCAGAATCTCCAAACGAGCCCCACGACCAGTGCCTGCACCATGGTTAGGCAACAATAGAGGAGAATATGCAACATCATCAAATTGGTCAGAAGCAACAGAGGATGAATGCATGACAGGTGGCTCGGTAGTGGACACAGGGAGTTTGGCAAAGGGAAAAACATGCTCATCAAACACAACATCCCGAGAGATGTAGACACGATTAGTGGGCACATGAAGACATTTGTATCCTTTATGAAGAGAGCTATAACCAAGAAAAACACACTTCTTGGAACGAAACTCGAGCTTACGCTTGTTATATGGACGGAGATGGGGCCAGCAAGCACATCCAAACACCTTGAGAAAGGTGTAGTCCGGTTGTTCATTAAGGAGAACTTCAATGGGAGTCTTCATATTCAAAACACGAGTGAGAGTACGATTGATGAGAAAACATGCAGTGGTGAAAGCATCACTCCAAAAACGAAACGGAACAGATGCATGGGCCAAAAGAGTCAGACCAGCTTCAACAATGTGACGATGCTTACGTTCTACTGAACCATTCTGCTGATGTGTATGTGGACATGCTAAACGGTGAGTGATCCTAAGCGACTGAAAGAAGGAGTTGAGGTTGCGATACTCGCCACCCCAGTCCGACTGAACATGAACAATTTTGTGCTTGAGAAGGCATTCAACATGTTTTTGGAACTGAACAAAAATGTCAAACACATCAGATTTACGTTTGATAAGATAAAGCCAGGTAAAGCGGCTGTAAGCATCAACAAAACTGATATAGTAATTATGACCACTAACAGAAGTCTGAGCAGGACCCCATACATATGAAAACACAAGTTCTAAAGGATGTTTCACCTCACGACTGGACTCCGAAAAAGGAAGTTGATGACTCTTCCCCTGCTGACAAGCATCACACACTGCTACATCTTTATTACTAGACACACTAGGAAGCTCATGACGACGCAAAACATGCCGGACAATAGGTGTGGCCGGGTGACCAAGACGAGCATGCCACTGTGACGGAGATACCCGAACTCCACTAAAGACGCGAGCGACGCCAGGATTCTCCAGACGATAGAGACCTTGGCAGAGCCGCCCACTAAGAAGAATGTCCGTCGTGCCCCGATCCTTAATAAAAAGATCAAAAGGATGAAATTCACAAAGCACATTATTATCACGAGTGAGTTTAGGAACTGAAAGAAGATTACGTGTCACAGATGGAACTCGAGGAACATTGCGAAGTTGAAGACTCCTATTGGCATGTCTAGTGAGAAGTGATGCTTGACCAATATGAGAGATGTGCATACCTGCTCCATTGGCGGTGTGGATCTTGTTGGAGCCATGGTAGGGTTCACGAGTGTGAAGTTTCCCCATCTCACTGGTCAGGTGCTCCGTCGCCCCAGAGTCCATGTACCAGTGGGGATCAATGGAGTAGGACTGAGTGTGTCCCTGTGGCTTCTGCGGCGGCGGACGATCAGCCATGGCGACCTGACGAGCAAAGTTGCGTGTATCCTTCCCGTCATTGCCGAGACCAAGAAAACCCCGCTGGAAGCGCTTGTGACACTTCGAGGCCCAGTGCCCATCGCGACCACAAAGCTGGCACACACGTGGACCGCCAGCCCCTGGTAGCGTCGCAGTAGGAGGAGGGGCCGAGGCGGGTGGTGGTGACTGCCCCGAAGGAGCCCTGGATGAAGCAGAGGAGCGACCACCCTTGGTGGCGGCGTTTGCCGAGAGGGCACCGTTGCCCCTGGATCGGCGCGTCTCGACTCGTTGCTCAGTAAGCAGGAGGCGTGAAAAGACCTCGTGTGCTGGCATGGGCGTGGAGTTGCCCCTCTCATTGATGATCTCGACTAGGGCGTCATACTCCTCATCAAGACCATTGACAATAAACGAGTTGAACTCGGAGTCGGTGAGGGGCTGTCCAATGGAGGCCAGCGTGTCGGCGAGACTCTTGACTTTGTTGTAAAACTCAGTGGCGGTGGAGTCAAGCTTCTGACACTCCCCAAGTTGGCGACGGAGCCCAGATACACGAGCCTGCGACTGTGCCGCAAACGAGCGCTCAAGAATAGTCCATGCCTCGTGGGACGTCTTGGCGAAGACAACAAGCCCAGCAACGGCCAGAGAGAGCGACCCCTGGATGGAGGAGAGGTTCGCCTGATCCTGCCCTGTCCAGACACGGTGAGCCGGATTATAGACCGGACCGTGCATGCTGTCAACCAGCGCAGGAGGGCAAGGGAGAGAGCCGTCGACATAGCCAAGCAGATAGTGACTCCCAAGAAGCGGAAGAACCTGCGCGCGCCAGAAGATGTAATTGTCCGACGATAACTTGATGGTGATGAGATGGCCGAAGTGAAACGGCGGCGCCGGCTGCGATCCCATCGAGGAGACTGGCTGAGGTGAGACCACCGTGGAGACAGTCAGAGGGGCAGCCGGCGCGGTGATAGAGGGCGCGATGGCCGCGGTTGACGCCGCGAAGCCTGCCAGCGCGACGTCCTCCGCCACCAGCGGCGCATTGGCCGAGGGCGCGACAGCCGCGGTTGACGGGACGGCGGCGGTGTGGGCCACAAGCGCCTGCCCGGGCGAAGTAGCAGCCGGCGGGAGCGCGAAGAGGGAGCCGACGCTCCGTGTCCCGATCGGCGCCTGAAGGGAGGCGGCATCCAGTGGCCTCGAGAGAAGTGCCGCGAGGGAGGCCGGTAGAAAACCGGTGGCGGTGGAGCCGGACGCAGCGGCGGACGTCATAGCAGTCGGGCGACGGCGACGGCGGGCACGGCGGCGGCGGCGGTGGTGGCGGCGGCGGCGGCGGCGTTTTAGGGGTTTTAGGCGGAAGCGGACGTAACCTAGCGTGATACCATGTAAGACAATAGGCTTTGGGGGGAACCGGCACAACCCTCTAGGGGTGGCCTATCACATATATATATATAATGAGGTGGTATACAACGTTACAATATACACATGTAAATACAGTCTAACAGATATTAGTGACACCAAGATATAATTAAGTGCCACATGCACTTTCAACGTCGATTCGGTCGGGTCGTGGAACTCTGGATCATCTACTATGGCGGAGATGGATTGGGCCTCGAGGCAAACCTTAGGAACACGATGGCATGGTGGCTCGACATCGTTAGCCACACTAGCGAGGATTGCAGCGAGCTATGGCTCTCGGGTGACTGTGGGAGAGAGCTAGAGGAGGGAGAAGAGAGCTGCGAAAGGGGGAAATGGTCCAGGGATTCTTTTGGGGTCTCACTGTTGTAGCTAGAAGAGACAAGCTGCTGTGGTGGAGGCAGGAGGTGGTCAGGGGCTTCGGCGCACTCGTCACGCACCTGCCTCGCCTTCCTGCAGGAGGAAGAAGATGACTCCACCCCTGGCGGACTGGGTTCCTCTTGCCAGGTAAGGTCGAGATAAGCCTATGTTTTTTAATTAGTTTTTCTTTTCCATTTTTCATTTAGCCATTGATTTAAATTCAAAAGGACTTCAAAATAGTTCCAATTTTTTTGTAGATTTTTTTGTTGCTCCTCTCGACCTTGCAAAGTGCACATAAAATATTTCAAAAGGTTTGAGCTTATATTCTATTTATTTGGAATATAAACCCAACTCCGATACCATATTGATTTAATTCAAAGCCAAAAATATTTCCTTTTAAACCTCCAAAATGTTGTCTTAAGTTCAACTATTTTTATTAACTCTTGAAATTTTTCCAGGGTTTAGAAGGGCATTCCGTGTTCATTGAGAAATTTAGGGTTTTAGCCCTTGATACCTTCTTTTATTAATCCGGTAATGGAACAAAAAAGTGTATCCTGCACCTATTTACCTAGAGGTGACCCTGGGTTATCTTAACAACGAGAGGAAGATTCCCTTGAAGCGATGGTCTCTAGCAAGCTTTTGTTAAAGTGTCAAATCCAGCTTTCGATCGGATCAAGCAAGCAAATAGTGATTCAAACACTTGTAATAAGAAGAGGTACGGGTATGAGATCTTAATGCTTACAACCATGTATTTGTGTTTGGGATCAAATATGATTTAAATTTGTGCGCTGGATGTCACCCATCAAGATGTGCTTATTACGGATCGAAGTGGTGGATGTGTCCAAATAACATCTTGACCTGCACGAGTTCTGCATTAAGAATCAGTTATCCTGACACGGGCTCTATCCATCTCGCGGGGTTGCCTCGATAATTAAGATAAGGAAACCAAACAAGAGCTTTGGGCGCCTAATGACTGCACCTAATGTATCCCCAAGGTTGTGATCCATGTTACCCTAATGAGCCTTACGGTCACCGATGTTTGGTATAACATTTCATGGTCTCCTTGCTCTTAGCCTCACCGGTGCTCGATCTCCATGATCCTGGGTACCTGCAGGGATGAAGATCGCTGACAAGACAAGAGACATGTACAGAATAATTTTATTTCATACATATGGGACGTTAATTCAAAGCCCTTCCATTGACCCACACAACAGATACAGAGGGTTGCAAGGCTCATGCCTCAACCCATACCTTACTAAACTACTCACACATGGAGATCAGGTCGTGAGAAGAAAACATTGAAGAACATATCTTGAAGATTGATTTATTGCAAATATGTCTTACAACGAATGCCTTATGCGATGCAAGATTACAAGTATGAACTAGATGAGGAAGTGTTGGGAAATGTAGCATGCAATTTCAAAAAAAATTCTACGTCACGCAAGATCTTTCTAGGAGATGCAAGCGACGAGAGGGGGAGAGTGTGTTCACGTACCCTCGCAGACCAAAAGAGGAAGCGTTTGACAACGCGGTTGATTAGTCGAACTTCTTCTCGCTCCGACCGATCAAGCACCGAACGCACTTCATCTCATGCTCTTCACGGAACCGATATCTTAAGATAAACTTGAGCAATCGATATTAGTGACACCAAGATATAATTAAGTGCCACATGCACTTTCAACGTCGATTCGGTCGGATCGTGGAACTCTGGCTCATCTACTACGGCGGAGATGGATTGGGCCTCGAGGCAAACCTTAGGAACACGATGACATGGTGGCTCGACATCGTTAGCCACACTAGCGAGGATTGGCAGCGAGCTATGGCTCTCGGGTGACTGTGGGAGAGAGCTAGAGGAGGGAGAAGAGAGCTGCGAAAGGGGGAAATGGTCCAGGGATTCTTTTGGGGTCTCACTGTTGTAGCTAGAAGAGACAAGCTGCTGTGGTGGAGGCAGGAGGTGGTCAAGGGCTTCGGCGCACTTGTCGCGCACCTGCCTCGCCTTCTTGCAGGAGGAAGAAGATGACTCCACCCCTGGCGGACTGGGTTCCCTCTTGCCAGGTAAGGTCGAGATAAGCCTATGTTTTTTAATTGGTTTTTCTTTTCCATTTTTCATTTAGCCATTGATTTAAATTCAAAAGGACTTCAAAATAGTTCCAATTTTTTTGTAGATTTTTTTGTTGCTCCTCTCGACCTTGCAAAGTGCACATAAAATATTTCAGAAGGTTTGAGCTTATATTCTATTTATTAGGAATATAAACCCAACTCCGATACCATATTGATTTAATTCAAAGCCAAAAATATTTCCTTTTAAACCTCCAAAATGTTGTCTTAAGTTCAACTATTTTTATTAACTCTTGAAATTGTTCCAGGGTTTAGAAGGCCATTTCGTGTTCATTGAGAAATTTAGGGTTTTAGCCCTTGATACCTTCTTTAATTAATCCGGTAATGGAACAAAAAAGTGTATCCTGCACCTATTTACCTAGAGGTGACCCTGGGTTATCTTAACAACGAGAGGAAGATTCCCTTGAAGCGATGGTCTCTAGCAAGCTTTTGTTAAAGTGTCAAATCCAGCTTTCGATCGGATCAAGCAAGCAAATAGTGATTCAAACACTTGTAATAAGAAGAGGTACGGGTATGAGATCTTAATGCTTACAACCATGTATTTGTGTTTGGGATCAAATATGATTTAAATTTGTGCGCTGGATGTCACCCATCAAGATGTGCTTATTACGGATCGAAGTGGTGGATGTGTCCAAATAACATCTTGACCTGCACGAGTTCTGCATTAAGAATCAGTTGTCCTGACACGGGCTCTATCCATCTCGCGGTGTTGCCTCGATAATTAAGATAAGGAAACCAAACAAGAGCTTTGGGCGCCTAATGACTGCACCTAATGTATCCCCAAGGTTGTGATCCATGTTACCCTAATGAGCCTTACGGTCACCGATGTTTGGTATAACATTTCATGGTCTCCTTGCTCTTAGCCTCACCGGTGCTCGATCTCCATGATCTTGGGTACCTGCAGGGATGAAGATCGCTGACAAGACAAGAGACATGTACAGAACAATTTTATTTCACACATATGGGACGTTAATTCAAAGCCCTTCCATTGACCCACACAACAGATACAGAGGGTTGCAAGGCTCATGCCTCAACCCATACCTTGCTAAACTACTCACACATGGAGATCAGTTCGTGAGAAGAAAACATTGAAGAACATATCTTGAAGATTGATTTATTGCAAATATGTCTTACAACGAATGCCTTATGCGATGCAAGATTACAAGTATGAACTAGATGAGGAAGTGTTGGGAAATGTAGCATGCAATTTCAAAAAAAAGTTCTATGTCATGCAAGATCTTTCTAGGAGATGCATAGTGAGGAGAGGGGGAGAGTGTGTTCACGTACCCTAGCAGACCGAAAGCGGAAGCGTTTGACAACGCGGTTGATTAGTTGAACTTCTTCTCGCTCCGACCGATCAAGCACCGAACGTACGGCACCTCTGAGTTCTGCACACGTTCAACTCGATGACGTCCCTTGCCTTCTTGATCCAACAAGGTGTCGAGGAAGTAGATGAGTTCCGTCAACACGACGGCGTGGTGACGGTGACGGTGAAGTGATTCTCGCAGGGCTTCGCCTAAGCATCGCAAAACTATGACCGGGGTGTAAAATGTGGAGGGGGGCACCACACATGACTAACGATTGTTGTTGTGTGTTCTAAGCGCCCCCTCCCCACGTATATATAGGTGGGAGGGGAGGAGAGGCAGCCATGGGGCACCCCAAGTAGGAGGAATCCTACTTGGGGTCCTCCCGAATTTGGCCTCCCCCTTTCCTTATTTCCTGAGGGGGGAGGGAAGAGGAAGGAGAGAAGGAAAGGGGGGCGAACCCCCTCTTTCCCTTCTCCAATTCGGCCTCCTTCCTTGGGGGGGCACCCCTTGTGGGCTGGTGTGCTCCCCTCCTATGGCCCATATGGCCCATATCTTTCCCCGGGGGGTTCTGGTAACCCCCCGGTACTCCGATAAATACCCGATAGTATCAGGAACACTTCCGGTGTCCGAATACTATCATCCTATATATCAATCTTTACCTCTCGACCATTTCGAGACTCATCGTCATGTCCGTGATCTCATCCGGGACTCCGAACAACATTCGGTCACCAAATCACATAACTCATATAATACTAAATCATCATGGAACGGTAAGCGTGCGGACCCTACGGGTTCGAGAACTATGTAGACATGACTGAGACACCTCTCCGGCCAATAACCAATAGTGGTATCTTCATACCTAGTTCAATCTCGTCACCGGCAAGTCTCTTTACTTGTTTCGTAATACATCATCCCACAACTAACTCATTAGTTACTTTACTTGCAAGGCTTCTCATGATGTGTATTACCGAAAGGTCCCAGAGATACCTCTCCAATACTCGGAGTGACAAATCCTAATCTCGATCTATGCCAACCCAACAAACACCTTCGGAGATACCTATAGAGCATATTTATAATCACCCAGTTACGTTGTGATGTTTGATAGCACACAAGGTATTCCTCCAGTATCCGGGAGTTGCACAATCTCATAGTCGAAGGAATATGTATTTGACATGAAGAAAGCAACAACAATTAAACTGAACGATCAATATGCTAAGCTAACGAATGGGTCATGTCCTTCATATCATTCTCCTAATTATGTGATACCGTTATCAAATGACAACTCATATCCATGGTCAGGAAACCTTAACCATCTTTCATCAACGACCTAGTCAAGTAGAGGCTCACTAGGGACACAGTGTTTGTCTATGTATTCACACATGTATTAAGGTTTCCGATCAATAAAATTCTAGCATGAATAATAAACATTTATCACGAATAAGGAAATATAAAATAACAACTTTATTATTGCTTTCTTTCGAAACCCAATCCTTCCTTTCGAGGATTTTTCTGCGGTATTGACTTCTTGATAAAATCACAAAGAGTTTGATGCCCTTTGAGGCTCTTTAGCATTCATGTCTCAAGCAAGTTCTTCAATCTGCAATTTTCATCAGAAATAGAAAAAAATTCCTCAGGAGAGGGGTTAGAGATATCATTCATAGTGGTTGCAATATTCTCGACGTTAGCATTAGAAGTTTCAGCATCTGATTCAGCATTACTATGTTCTAGGTATTTTAAGCATGGAGGCACAAAATCATCAAGAAGACGATTAGATTGCTCGGCAAAGAGAGAAGCTTTTTCTTTCGCCAGCTCGTTGTGAGACACTTTCAGTGACTCGACTTCTTGATTCTTGGTAATGAGTTCCTCTGATAAACTCTTGTAGTCGACTGAAATGGAATCATATCGAGTGGTAAGATCATCAATCGTTTAGGAAAAAGGATCATGTTCTTTGATCAACATTTGATTCTTTTCCATCTCTTTGACCAGTGATACACCCTCTTTGCATCATGTTTTCCTACTGTTATTTATAATGTTTTTATGCATAATAATGCTTTATGGAGTAATTCTAATGCCTTTTCTCTCATAATATGCAAGGTTTGCACAAAGAGGGAGAATGCTGTGAGCTGGAGTTCTGGACCTGAAAAAGCTACGTCAGAGTTACCTATTCTGCACATCTCCAAATGAGCTGAAAATTTACGGAGATTTTTTTGGAATATATGAAGAATATTGGAGCAAATAACTACTAGAGGGGGCCCACCAGGTGGGTATAACCCACCTGGGATCCCCCCTCCTCGGCCCACCTCCGGTGCCCCTCTTCTGGTATATTAGTCATTTTGACCTAGAAAAAAAATAAGGAGAGGACTTTTGGAACGGAGTGCCACCGTCTTGAGGCGGGACTTGGGCAAGAGCACTTTTGCCCTCCAGCGGAGCGATTCCGCCGGGAGAACTTCCCTCCCGGAGAGGGAAATCATCGTCATCGTCATCACCAACAACTCTTCGATCTTTGGGAGGGCAATCTCCATCAACATCTTCAACAACACCAACTCCTCTCAAACCCTAGTTCATCTCTTGCGTTCAATCTTTGTACCGGAACCTTAGTTTGGTGCATGTGGGTGACTAGTAGTGTTGATTACATCTTGTAGTTGATTACTATATGGTTTATTTGGTGGAAGATTATATGTCCAGAGCCATTATGCTATTTAATACCCCTCTGATCTTGAGCATGATTATTATTTGTGAGTAGTTACTTTTGTTCTGAGGTCATGGGAGAAATCTTGTTGCAAGTAATCATGTGAACTTGATATGTCTTCGATATTTCGATGATATGTATGTTGTGATTCCCTTAGTGCTGTTATGTGAACATCGACTACATGACACTTCACCATATTTGGGCCTAAGGGAATGCATTATGGAGTAGTTATTAGATGATTGGTTGATAGAGTGATAGAAGCTTAAACCCTAGTTTATGCGCTACTTCGTAAGGGACCGATTTGGATCCAAAAGTTTAATGCTATGGTTAGATTTATCTTAATACTTTTCTCATATTGCAGATCCTTGCGAGGGGTTAATCATAAGTAGAAGGTTTGTTCAAGTAAGAACAACACCTAAGCACCGGTCCACCCATATATCAAATTATGAAAGTAGCGAACACGGATCAAACCAACATGATGAAAGTGACTAGATGAAATTCTTGTGTACCCTCAAGAATGCTTTGCTTATTATGAGAGACTGTTTTGGCCCGTCCTTTGCTATAAAAGGATTGGGCTACCTTGTTGCACTTTATTTACCCTTACCATTACTTGCTCGTTACAAATTATATTGCTCTCGAACTACTCGTTACTTAGAATGTTAGTGCTTGCAGAGATTACCTTGCTGAAAACCAATTGTCATTTCCTTCTGCTCCTCGTTGGATTCGACACTCTTACTTATTGAAAGGACTATGATTGATCCCCTATACTTGTGGGTCATCAAGGCTCTTTTCTGGCGCCGTTGTCGAGGAGTGTAGCGCTCTTGGTAAGGAAGAATTATTACTACGTGCTGAAATTTATTGTTACTCGTTACTATGGAGAATCATACTTTGAGGGGTTTGTTCGGTGTATCTTCACCTCGACCAGAACCACGATTAGTATCCCCTCAACCTACTGCACTTACTGAAAATATTGGTTATGAAATTCCTTCGGGTATGATAGAACAACTGCTAGCTAATCCTTATGCAGGATATGGAACCGAAAATCCTGATATGCACTTGATATATGTGGACGAAATTTGAGGATTATTTAATCTTCCAGGTTTGCCAGGAGATGAAGCTAATAAAAAGGTTTTCCCTTTATATTTTAAGGGAAAAGCATTGGCATGGTATAGGCTATGCGATGATATTGGATCTTGGAATTGGAATCATTTGAAATTGGAATTTCACCAAAAAAATATCATATGCATTTAGTTCATCGTGATCGGAATTATATATATAATTTTTGGCCTCGTGAAGGAGAAAGGATCGCTCTAGCTTGGGGGACGCTTAAGTCAATGTTATATTCATGCCCTAATCATGAGCTCTCGAGAGAAATTATCATTCAGAACTTTTATGCTCGGCTTTCTCGTGATGATCAATCCATGCTCGATACTTCTTGCACTGGTTCTTTTATGAAGAAGACTATTGAATTCAGGTGGGATCTTTTGGAAAGAATTAAATGCAACTCTGAAGATTGGGAACTCAATGAAGGTAAAGATTCAGGTATTAAGCTTGAGTTTGATTGTGTTAAATCTTTTATGAATACTGATGCATTTCACAAGTTTAGCACTAAATATGCACTTGACTCTAAGATAGTAGCCTCTTTTTGTGAATCTTTTGCTGCTCATGTTGATCTTCCTAAGGATAAGTGGTTTAAATATCATCCCCCCTATTAAAGAAGAAACTAAAGAACCGGTCATAACTAAAGATGAAACTATTATTTACAATGTTGACGCAGTTGTTCCTACTCTTATATTGAAAAACCACCTTTCCCTGTTAGGATAATGGAACATGCTAAGGTTTCAATTGTGGTTCGCAAAAGTAATATTAGAGCACCTAAACCTGTGGAACAAATCAAAGTAGAACCTAGTGTTGATATGGTTAAAGATCTCTTGGTAGAAAATATTGATGGGCATGCTTTTTTACTTCTGTGATGAAGCTGCTAGAATTGCCAAACCCTATGAAAAAGATAAACATAGACCTGTAGTTGTCATGCCTGTTGTCTCAGTTAAAATAGGAGATCATTGTTATCATGGTTTATGTGATTTGGGTGCTAGTGTGAGTGCTATCCTTTTTACCTTATACCAAGAAATTATGAATGACATAGCACCCGATGAAATAAAAGACATAGATTTTACTATTAAACTTGCTAATAGAGACACAATCACACCTCTTGGGATTGTTAGAGATGTTGAAGTCTTGTTTGGGAAAATAAAATATCCTATTGATTTTCTAGTTCTTGGTTCCACACAAGATGACTTTTGTCTCATTATCTTTGGTAGACCTTTCTTGAACACTGTCAATGCTACTATAGATTGTCATAAACAAACTGCCAATGTTAGCTTTGGTGATGAGTCTCATGAATTTAATTTCTCCAAGTTTAATAGACAACTCATAAGAAAGAATTATCTAGTAAGGATGAAATAATTGGTCTTACTTCTATTGTCGTGCCTCCTACTAATCCACTAGAACAATATTTGCTAGACCATGAAAATGATATGGATATAAATGTAACATCCCAAATTTTCAATTTGGAAAGTTATACATTAGATCATCATTGCATATCATATTTATTTGCATTTTGGTTGATCCTAGAAATTCTACGCAACTCAAGGACCCTCGGAGAGAGTTGGGGATTTCGTTATTTTCATATTTGAGTTTTCTCAAATTTTGAAAATAGGATCATTTGATTTGATTTATTTTATCTTCAATTATTTCTATTATAAAAATATGAGAGAGGGAATAAAATGACTTTCCCAAAATAAAGAAATATTGAGGATTTAATAATAAAATCAAATAAGATTTTATTTTGGATTTATTTGCTATTTTATTTGAATTTAGGAAAAATGCGCGTTTTTGAAAATTTCATTTAGGCCCCAAATAAATGCTCATCCTGTGTGGCTTGATTTTAGAAGCTGGGAAAATTTATTTCGGGATTTTTGGAGTCAGTTTAGTATTCCTTTTGTTTGTTTTTCTGCGCCTAATAA
>NC_041382.1:205692123-205719401 GCF_002162155.2 Triticum dicoccoides
GGGTTTATATAGCGCGCCCCGGGGCCCGAATCAGCTCAAGCCGCCGCTGGCCTAACCCTAAGCCGCGACCGAGCCCAGCCGCCGCCACCCGCCGCTGCCGGAGCCCTGCCGCCGCCGCCGAGGTCGATCCCGCCGCCGTTTTTTTAGAAAAACCGTTCGGTTTTTCGTCGGTTTTTTAGATCCATTTTTTAGATAGATCGGTTTTTTCGGTTTAGTTAATTAGCGAGCGTTCGCTCGTTCGTTCGTTTTAACGAACGCATTCATCATTTAGATCAAGATAACAAACGTTCGTTCGTTAATCTGTTCGTCGTTTTTCTTTTTCTCGGATTTATTCCGTGATTTTTCTGATGGCGATTCCTGATCTGATTTTCGTTCTAGTATAACTTTTCGCTCGTTTATCGGAATCAGGCGATTCAAGCGCCTGGAGTTTCGTCTCAAAACCCTCTTTCCGTTTAACCAACTCAAACAAGTTTTTGCCTCTGTAAAATTTGACCTAAATCCAGAATAGTAAACAAAGCTTGTTTCTTTTGCCGTTTATCTTTCGTTGCTTCGTTCGATTTGGTTCTTTTTGCCAACCGGAGTTCTTAAGTTGAACTTTCTGGTTAGATCTCTTATTTTAGTTTTAACTGTGCATTAGGTGAGTACTTATTGTATGCTTGTTTGTTTGCAATAGAGTACCCGGAGTGCGCCGCTTGCTACTTCGAATCGCTAGGTTTTGCGGATCATCGGCAAGGCAAGTAACGCTTTGATCATACCTCCTACTACCCAGTTTTATTGCATTAGATCAATCCTCACACATTGCATGATTAGGATCTAATTAAATTGTGGGTTTTGGGAAGTAGATGAGGTAGTACCTATTACCTGTGTTATTATCAAACCCTTGGGAGTTACTTCTACGTTTGCTTATATTGCCATGCTATGCTAGTAGACGTGGATTGGGTGAGTGTATCCATGACAGATGTGAGATTGTTAAATTAATGGTTTATCTAAGGTGGCAACTTAAACACACATCTGGGTGGATTGAGGCACCTGGGTATTCTAGAGATTGCCTGTTTTTCTTTTGGACCGCCGCCCAGGCTCAAAGGGATCATGAGATTATTCATACTAGAAACTTCCGTGTGCACAAGCTACTATGGGCTCTAGCATAGTTGATTAAGTTGTGCGAACTCTTACAGTGGTAGACTAGCAGATGTAGGGGAAAGTAGGTGTAACGGTCTACCCGATCGTAAGGTCCTAGCGCTTCTGAAAGGCTATGTCTCGGTCATCCGTTTCTCAAACACCATGAAGTGCGAGAATCCCAACGGAGGAGATCGAGTCTTGTGGGTAAAAGTGCGCAAACCTCTCCAGAGTGTATAAACTAATCATGGTTAGCCGTGTCCCCGGTTATGGACATCTTGAGTATCTAGTACTTGGATTATCATGTGAATCTCATCATGTTACTCTAATTAATTTGTTGGGTTTTAATGATGATGTTTAATTGGGATCGAGACGGTGTCTACACTCTCAATGTTTAACAACCACCATGATAGTTAAATAAAATTTACTCCTTTGTAGTAGGGAAAAATTGGCTTTACGCAAAACTGTAACCATAGAGCTTTCCACCAGCCAAATATGCATGTAGTATAGCCTTATTCTTTCATTGCTCTCTATGTGTTACATTGCCAGCATATTCCGTGTGCTGACCCGTTTCGGGCTGCAACGTTCATGTTGCAGACTTTTCAGACGATGAGTAAGGTGCTTCTAGGTCGTGGTTCTATACTCAGTGATGCCGTTGGAGTTGATGGACTCACTTATCTTCCAAGCCTTCCACTGTTATCGTTATTAGATGGCCTTATGCCTTGTTTATTGTAATAAGTTCTCTTTTGAGACACTCGATGTAATAAGTGTGTGATTGCTACTCTGTTTTAAATCCTTCAAGCACTGTGTGGTGTCAGCATTACTGATCCAGGGATGACACCGGAGCACAGAGATTGGACCGTTTGAGGTCTGGTCGCTACAAGATGGTATCAGAGCACAGGCTGACTGTAGGACACGATCACTAAGCTAAAGCCCTAGATCACTACTCACTCTTCTCATTCCGACTTCTCATCTTTTCTACTCTTTTAGGATGGCGGATGCAAGGAACAAGTTCATGCAACCAGATGAAGATACACCCTTTGGATGTCACTTGAAGGAAGTCACTAGATATCTGAACATCGGAGTACCAAGCTTCACTGGAACCTACAACGCCACTTTACCTGAAGAGGAGTGCTGGATGATACAAGTTCAAGTTCCAGGAAGGACATTCATGCCAGTCACCAAACCCATAGAATTTTCCTTTGATGCACCAACCTGGAGTCTAGGAAAGAGCATGGCAGCTCACATCGCCATGGGACGTATTGGAGAAGTTTACCGCAATGATCTTAAGGATACTATCTACCAGATTTGTGGGCGCCGAGATGAGCATTGTGAGATGATCAACACCAACAAGGATAGATCAATTGCAGCTTTTATCTAGAAGTTAAACCAGCACATTCGACGTCAGGAGAACCAGATGTGTGCAGACATGATAGATCTGAAGAAGGCGAGGACAAGAATCACGGAACTGGAGGAAGAACTCAAGGCTACACGTGAAGATTATGAAGAGGAAATCGAAGTACTAGTGGATAAGAATGCCAACCTAACAATTAAGGTCGGAATATTTATGGGAGGCCCTACACTAGTAGAAGAAGACAAAGAACCCAAGGAGATTCGCCCGGAAGACTACATCATCATCGACGACACCGACTCGGATCCAGATGATAGCGATGATGACTATGTTGATGAAGCTGGAGCAGATATCATGGAGTCTGCAACCGAAGAATATTTCTAGTAGACCACCCCAACAGTAGTAGTAGTCCACCATGTAAATATAGTAGTCCGAGCACTTTTGCGATAGTTAGACCAATTTTATGCCCTTGTTTGATTGAATGAAGTGAATTGTTTGCTTTTGCCTCATGTGCATATGGGTAGTGTTTTCTCTTTAGACCCCTCTCTATTCTTAAATCTCATCTTTTCTAAACCCCTCAGATGCCTCCGAGACGTGACCCCGGATTTACCTTCCTACCGGAGCTCACTCTATTGATCCAGCAGCAGAATACATTGATGCAGTTGCTAGTCCAGAATCAGAATCAGGGGAACAACAACAACAACCCACCACCACCACCACCTGTTGATCACTTAGCCCGTTTTCTTAGGCTGGACTTGCCAGTGTTCTCCAGTAGCACTGAGCCTATAGTAGCAGATGATTGGCTCCGCAAGACAGCAAGGGAGTTGACCACAGCAGGATGCACATATGCGGAAAAGGTGAAGTTTGCCGCACATCAGCTTGACGGACCCGCAGCATCATGGTGGGAGAATTTCACAGCCACTTTCCCCATCGACACTATCACATGGGACCAGTTCCAGCAGGCTTTCCGTACTGCCCATGTTTCAGCAGGAGCTATGGCCATGAAGAAGCGAGAGTTTCGCAACTTGTGCCAAGGAGGACGAATAGTTAGCCAGTATGTGGAGGACTTTAGTAAGCTAGCACGTTATGCCCCAGATGACATTGCTACGGATGCAACTAAGCAGGAGAAGTTTCTGGAAGGACTGAATGATGAGTTGAGCATGCAGTTGATGGTAGCAACCTTCAACAACTATCAGGAGTTGGTAGATCGTGCTCTTATGATTGAAGGGAAGCAGATGCAGATTGAGAACCACAAGAGGAAGTATGGACAAGGGAAGTACAATTCTGGAGCTCAGCAGACGCCACATTTTACCCCTAGACCGGGAGGACATTTTCAGCATACTCATGGAGGAGGTAGCTCGCACAATCATAATGGCCCCAAGAGTGGTAATGGGAATGGACAAAGCAACGGCCAGAACCATACCAACCCATCAACCCCAGCCAAAAGAGACCTGAGCCAAGTCACTTGCTTTAAGTGCCAGAAGACCAGACATTATGCCATTAATGTCCTGAATCCCAGAATGGAAATGGCAATGGAAGCTCTGGGAAGAAGCCGAACCCTTTCAATAGGGGACAGGTGAACCACGTTAATGTGGAGGAGGTTGAAGAGCAGCCGGAAGCAGTAATCGGTAAGTTTTTGGTTAAGACATTTACTGCAATCATTCTTTTTGATACTGGTGCATCACATTCATACATATCACGTGGATTTGTGGATAAGTATAACCTACCCACTAAGGTTCTTAGAACACCTATGTTAGTAAGCTCACCAGGAGCGGAGTATATGGCCAGTAAGGGATGTTTTCAAGTGCCATTGAGTATAGGTAGGCATGTGTTTCCCTCGGATTTAATCATTTTGGAATCACAAGGTTTGGATGTAATTCTGGGTATGGATTGGCTGTCGATGTATGGAGGAAACATCGATTGCGCCAGTAAGTCAATTTTTCTTACCACCCCAGAAGGAAGAAGGATCAAGTATGTATCCCGACATGTGCCTAAAAGGACTCAAGTAAATTCGTTAACAGGAGTTGTGCAGGAGGAAGTACCCGTAGTGAAGGATTTCCCTGATGTATTTCCAGAGGAGTTGCCAGGCATGCCACTGGATAGAGACATTGAGTTTTTGATTGAGCTTTTGCCAGGCACAGGACCAATATCTAAGAGACCGTATAGGATGCCTGCAAAGGATTTGGAGGAGATTAAGAAGCAGATTAAAGAGTTACTGGATAAATGTTATATTCGCCCAAGTTCTTCATGTTGGGGATCGCCAGTACTTTTAGTGGAGAAGAAGGATGGATCGTTAAGAATGGTTGTTGATTATCGAGGGTTGAATGAAGTAACAATCAAGAACTAGTACCCACTACCGATGATCAATGATCTGTTTGATCGATTGCAAGGAGCTAAGGTATTTTCCAAGATCGATCTGCGATCAGGATACCATCAGTTGAAGATTCGAGAACAGGATATACCTAAGACGGCTTTTACCACCAGGTATGGGCTGTACGAGTACACCGTTATGTCATTTGGCCTGACTAACGCACCGACATATTTTATGAACATGATGAACAAAGTGTTTATGGAGTTTTTGGATAAGTTCGTTGTAGTGTTCATTGATGATATTCTGGTTTACTCGAAGAATGAAGAGGAGCATAATGAGCATTTGCGTTCGGTACTTGGGAAGCTCAGAGAACATCAATTATATGCCAAGTTTAGCAAATGTGAGTTTTGGTTGAAGGAAGTTGGATTACTCGGACACGTTATATCCGGAGAAGGTATAGCAGTAGATCCCACCAAGGTTGACACGGTGACAAGTTGGGAAGCGCCAACAACAGTTGGAGAAATCTGGAGTTTTCTGGGACTTGCAGGATACTACCGGAGATTCATTGAAAATTTCTCGAAGATTGCGAAGCCTATGACGGAGTTGTTGAAGAAGGATACCAAGTTCAAATGGACTGAGGAATGTGAGGCTAGTTTCCAGGAGTAGAAGAAACGTTTGGTTACCTCACCGGTGTTGATTTTGCCGGATCAGACCAAGGATCATGAGGTGTATTGTGACGCTTCACGTCGAGGACTTGGAGTAGTGCTTATGAAGGAAGGAAGAGTTGTTTCATATGCCTCACGACAGCTTAAGCCGCACGAGTTAAATTATGCCATGCATGATTTGGAGTTAGCATCCGTAGTGCATGCATTGAAAACTTGGATACACTTTCTCATTGGAAACCATTGTGAAGTGTACACGGATCACAAGAGTTTGAAGTACATTTTCACACAGAAGGGGTTGAATCTCAGGCAAAGGAGATGGTTGGAGCTCATCAAGGATTATGATATGAGATTGCATTATCACCCTGGAAAGGCTAACATAGTAGCCGATGCGCTTAGCCATAAAAGTCATGTCAACACCTTAATGACGGGATAATTACCAAGGGAGTTAGCCGAAAATCTTCGTGAGCTATGTTTGGAGATAGTTCCGAGAGGCTATGTAGCAGCATTGGAGATTCAGTCTACCTTGATGGATAAGATCAGAGAAGCCCAGAAGACTGACAAGGAGATTGCTTCTATTAAGGAGAAAATGAACAAAGGAAAAGCTAAAGGATTTCGTGAGGATGAGCACGATACCTTATGGTTTGAAGACCGTGTTTATGTGCCCAATGACCCGGAGATCAGGAAGTTAATTCTGCAGGAGGCCCATGATTCACCATATTCGATTCACCCAGGAAATACCAAGATGTATTTGGATTTGAAGGATACTTTCTGGTGGACCGGAATGAAGAAGGATATTGCGGAGTATGTAGCAGTTTGTGATGTATGTCAGAGAGTAAAGGCAGAGCATCAGAAGCCAGTAGGATTGCTACAGCCATTGCCAATACCCGAATGGAAGTGGGATAAGTTAGGCATGGGTTTTATCACATGATTGCCCAGAACTCGTTCAGGCTATGACTCGATTTGGGTTGTAGTCGATCGTTTGACAAAGGTAGCTCATTTCATCCCAGTGAAGACTACCTACACTAGTGCCAAGTTGGCAAAGATATACATGACCATGATCGTATGTCTGCACGGAGTACCAAGGAGCATTGTATCAGATAGAGGAACCTAGTTTACCTCAAAGTTCTGGAATCAGTTGCATGAAACTTTGGGTACCAGGCTAGAGTTCAGTACAACTTTCCATCCACAGACAGATGGACAGACCGAGAGAGTCAATTAGATTTTGGAGGATATGCTGAGAGCTTATGCGCTAGATTACGGATCTAGTTGGGACGAGAATTTTCCATACACAGAGTTCTCTTACAACAACAGTTATCAATCCAGTTTGAAGATGGCCCCTTTCGAAGCCTTGTACGGAAGGAGGTGCAGAACCCCATTGTCGTGGGATGAAGTTGGAGACCGCCAGTTGTTTGGACCGGATCTGATTAAGGAGTCTGAACAGAAGGTGAAATTGATTCACGATAGGCTCAAGGTAGCCCAGTCCAGGCAGAAGAGCGACGCAAATTCTATATGCAAGGAGACGGTTTACAAAGTCGGAGACCGAGTTTATCTTCGAGTATCTCCACTTCGAGGAGTTAAGCACTTTGGAGTTAAGGGAAAGTTAGAGCCACGTTTTGTAGGACCATACAAGGTTTTGGAGCGTATGGGAGAAGTAGCCTATAAGTTGGAATTGCCTGAAGGATTGTCAGGAGTTCACGATGTATTCCATGATTCCCAGTTGAAGAAGTGCCACGCAGAGATGGCTGATATACCGCTGAGAGACACAGTGCCGCTAGAAGCGATTCAGTTGGACAGTGATTTGACCTATGAGGAGAAACCAGTCAAGATTCTTGAGTATGCCAGCCGAGTCACCCGTAGCACGGTTATCAAGTTTTGCAAAGTTCAGTGGAGCCACCACACGGAGGATGAAGCCACCTGGGAGCGAGAGGAAGATCTGCTGAAGGACCACCCTCACCTATTTTCTAGCCAACCTGAATCTCGAGAGCGAGATTCATCTTAAAGGGGGTAGGTTTGTAACATCCCAAATTTTCAATATGGAATGTTATACATTAGATCATCATTGCATATCATATTTATTTGCATTTTGGTTGATCCTAGAAATTCTACGCAACTCAAGGACCCTCGGAGAGAGTTGGGGATTTCGTTATTTTCATATTTGAGTTTTCTCAAATTTTGAAAATAGGATCATTTGATTTTATTTATTTTATCTTCAATTATTTCAATTATAAAAATATGAGAGAGGGAATAAAATGACTTTCCCAAAATAAAGAAATATTGAGGATTTAATAATAAAATCAAATAGGATTTTATTTTGGATTTATTTGCTATTTTATTTGAATTTAGGAAAAATGCGTGTTTTTCAAAATCTCATTTAGGCCCCAAATAAATGTTCATCCTGTGCGGCTTGATTTTAGAAGCCGGGAAAAATTTATTTCGGGATTTTTGGAGTCCATTTATTATTCCTTTTGTTTGTTTTTCTGCGCGTAATAATTAAAAAAAAAGAGTGAACCGACTACGGGCCGTGTTTGGCCCGGACTCCTCAGGGGGGCCTTTATATAGCGCGCCCCGGAGCCCGAATCAGCCCAAGCCGCCGCCGCCCTAACCCTAAGCCGTGCCCGAGCCCAGCCGTCGTCGCCCGCCGTCGCCGCGCCGCCGCCGGAGCCCCGCCACCGCCGACGAGGTCGATCCTGCCGCCATTTTTTTTAGAAAAATCGTTCGGTTTTTCCGTTCGGTTTTTCGTCGATTTTTTTAGATCCGTTTTTTTAGATAGATCGGTTTTTTTCGGTTTAGTTAATTAGCGAGCGTTCGCTCGTTCGCTCGTTTTAACGAACACGTTCATCGTTTAGATCCAGACAACGAACATTCGTTCGTTAATCTGTTCGTCATTTTTCTTTTTCTCGGATTTGTTCCGCGATTTTTCTGATCGCGATTTCTGATTCAGATTTCTGATTCAAGCGCCTGGAGTTTCGTCTCGAAACCCTCTTTCTGTTTAACCAACTCAAACAAGTTTTTGCCTCTATAAAATTTGACCTAGATCCAGAATAGTAAACGAAGCTTGTTTCTTTTGCCGTTTGTCTTTCGTTGCTTCGTTCGATTTGGTTCTTTTTGCCAACCGGAGTTCTGAAGTTGAACTTTCTGGTTAGATCTCTTATTTTAGTTTTACCTGTGCATTAGTTGAGTACTTATTGTATGCTTGTTTTTTTGCGATAGAGTACCTGGAGTGCGTCGCTTGCTACTTCGAATCGCTAGGTTTTGCGGATCATCAGCAAGGCAAGTAACACTTTGATCATACCTCCTACTATCTAGTTTTATTGCATTAGTTCAGTCCTCACATATTGCATGATTAGGATCTAATTAAATTGTGGGTTTTGGGAAGTAGATGAGGTAGTACCTATTACCTGTGTTATTATCAAACCCTTGGGAGTTACTTCTACGTTTGCTTATATTGCCATGCTATGCTAGTAGACGTGGATTGGGTGAGTGTATCCATGACAGATGTGAGATTGTTAAATTAATGGTTTATGTAAGGTGGCAACTTAAACACACATCTAGGTGGATTGAGGCACCTGGGTATTCCAGCGATTGCCTGTTTTTCTTTTGGACCGTCACCTAGGCTCAAAGGGATCATGAGATTATTCATACTAGAAACTTCCGTGTGCAGCCACAAGCTACTATGGGCTCTAGCATAGTTGATTAAGTTGTGCGAACTCTTACAGTGGTAGACTAGCAGATGTAGGGGAAAGTAGGTGTAACGGTCTACCCGATCGTAAGGTGCTAGCGCTTCTGAAAGGCTATGTCTCGGTCATCCGTTTCTCAAACACCATGAAGTGCGAGAATCCCAACGGAGGAGATTGAGTATTATGGGGAAAAGTGCGCAAAACCTCTGCAGAGTGTATAAACTAATCATGGTTAGCCGTGTCCCTGGTTATGGACATCTTGAGTATCTAGTACTTAAATTATCATGTGAATCTCATCATGTTACTCTAATTAATTTGTTGGGTTTTAATGATGATGTTTAATTGGGATTGAGAGGGTATCTACACTCTCAATGTTTAACAACCACCATGATAGTTAAATAAAATTTATTCCTTTGCAGTAGGGAAAAATTGGCTTTATGCAAAACTGTAACCATAGAGCTTTCCACCAGCCAAATATGCATGTAGTATAGCCTTATTCTTTCATTGCTCTCCATGTGTTACATTGCCAGCATATTCCATGTGCTGATCCGTTTTGGGCTGCAACGTTCATGTTGCAGACTTTTCAAACGATGAGTAAGGTTCTTTTAGGTCGTGGTTCTATACTCAGTGATGCCGTTGGAGTTGATGGACTCACTTATCTTCCAAGCCTTCCGCTGTTATCGTTATTAGATGGCCTTATGCCATGTTTATTGTAATAAGTTCTCTTTTGATACACTCAATGTAATAAGTGTGTGATTGCTACTCTATTATAAATCCTTCAAATACTGTGTGGTGCCAGCATTACTGATCCAGGGATGACACCGGAGCACAGAGATTGGACTGTTTGAGGTCTGGTCGCTACAATAAATGAAAGAAATGAAATAGATAAAACCTTATTTGAACAACGACCTCTACTTAAACATAATTTTCCTATTGAAACTCTAGGAGGCCTTCCTCCACCTAAAGGTGATCTTGTGTTTAAATTAAAACAATTTCCTAACACTTTGAAATATGCTTATCTCGATGATAAAAATATATATCATGTTATTATTAGTGTTAACCTTTCAAAACATGAAGAAGAAAGATTATTGAAAATTCTGAAGAAGCACCGAGCTACTATTGCATATACTCTTGATGATCTTAAGGGCACAAGATTAATATGGAACCTGATGCTAAACCCTTTGTTGATCATCAATGAGGTTTGAATCCTAAAATGAAAGAAGTGGTAAGAATTGAAATATTAAAACTTCTGGAAGTAGGCATAATCTATCCTATAGCTGATAGTAGATGGGTAAGCCCAAGTTCATCGTGTCCCTAAGAAGGGAGGTATTACTGTTGTTCCTAATGATAAAAATGAACTTATCCCACAAAGAATTGTTACTGCTATAGAATGGTTATTGATTTTAGAAAATTAAATAAAGCAACTATAAAAGATCATGGGAATCATTACCCTTTGCATTTTATTGATCAAATGTTAGAAAGATTATCAAAGCACACACACTTTTGTTTTCTTGATGGATATACTAGTTTTTCGCAAATATGTGTCTCACAATCTGATCAAGAGAAACCCTCCTTTACCTGTCTTTTTGGAACTTATGCTTAGAGACGTATGCCTTTTGGTTTATGCAATGCACCTACTACCTTTAAAAGATGTATGACTACTATATTCTCTAATTTTTGTGAAAAGATTGTTGAAGTTTTCATGGATGATTTTTCTGTATATGGAACTTCTTTTGATGATTGCTTGAGCAACCTTGATCGAGTTTTGCAGAGAGGAGAGCAAACTAATCTTGTCTTGAATTGGGAGAAATGCCACTTTATGGTTAATGAAGGTATTGTTTTGGGGCATAAAATTTATGAACGAGGTATTGAGGTGCATAAAGCTAAAGTTGATGCAATTGAAAAATGCCGTGCCCTAGAGATATTAAAGGTATTCATAGTTTTCTCGGTCATGCTGGTTTCTATAGGAGGTTTATTAAAGACTTCTCTAAAATTTCTAGGCCTCTTACAAATCTTTTACAAAAGGATGTTCCATTTGTTTTTGATAATGATTGTGTAGAAGACTTTGAAACAATTAAGAAAGCCTTAACTACTTCACCTATTGTTCAACCACCTGATTGGAACTTGCCTTTTGAAATTATGTGTGATCCTAGTTATTATGATGTTGGTGCTGTTCTAGGTCAAAGAGTTGACAAAAAATTATATGTTATCCATTATGCTAGTAAAACTTTAGACAGTGCCCAAAGAAATTATGCTACTACTGAAAAGGAATTTTTAGCAGTTGTGTTTGCTTGTGCTAAATTCAGATCTTATATTGTTGATTCCAAAGTAATTGTTCACACCGATCATGCTGCTATAAAATATCTTATGGAAAAGAAAGATGCTAAAACTAGACTCATTAGGTGGGTTCTCTTGCTACAAGAATTTGATTTACATATCACTGATAGGAAAGGAGCTGAGAACCCCATAGCTGACAACTTGTCTAGGTTAGAAAATATTCTTGATGACCCACAACCTATTGATGATAGTTTTCCTGACTACAATAAATGTTACTCATAACACTCCTTGTTATGCTGACTATGCTAATTATATTGTTGCTAAATATATACCACCTAGTTTCACTTACCAACAAAAGAAAAAAATCTTCTATGATTTAAGACATTACTTTTGGGATGACCCACATCTTTATAAAGAAGGAGTAGATGGTATTATTAGACGTTGTGTACTGATAACCCACAAGTATAGGGGATCACAACAGTTTTCGAGGGTAGAGTATTCAACCCAAATTTATTGATTCGACACAAGGGGAGCCAAAGAATATTCTCAAGTATTAGCAGCCGAGTTGTCAATTCAACCACACCTGGAAACTTAATATCTGCAGCAAGGTATTTAGTAGCAAAGTAATATGATAGTAGTGGTAACAGTGGCAAAAGTAACAATAGCAGTTTTGGTTTTATAGTGATTGTAACAGTAGCAATGGAAAACTAAATAAGCGAAGAACAATATGTGAAAAGCTCGTAGGCAATGGATCGGTGATGGATAATTAAGTCAGATGTGATTCCTCATGCAATAGTTATAACATGGGAAAAAAATTGCCACTCTAGATTTTGCAATTTTCCTTATGCCATTCTAGATTTTGACATTTCACTTTTGCCACTCTTAGCTTTTGACAATTATCACAATTGCCATTTTGTGGCAAAAGCAAAATAATTTTATTTCATTTTTGCCACTCTTAGCTTTTGAAATGTATCACAATTACCACTCTGAAAATTTTGTTTTTGCCATAGGAATGGCATTTGTGACAATTGTCAAAAACTAAGAGTGGCGAAAGTGACATGTCAAAATCTAGAGTGGCATAAGGAAAATTGGCAAAATCTAGAGTGGCAAAAACAAAATGTTCCCTTTTATAACATAGGGTGACACAGAACTAGCTCCAGTTCATCAATGTAATGTAGGCATGTATTCCGAATATAGTCATACGTGCTTATGGAAAAGAACTTGCATGACATCTTTTGTCCTACCCTCCCGTGGCAGCGGGGTCCTATTGGAAACTAAGGGATATTAAGGCCTCCTATTAATAGAGTACCAGACCAAAGCATTAACACTTAGTGAATACATGAACTCCTCAAACTATATCATCACCGGTAAGTATCCCGATTATTGTCACTTCGGGGTTAACGGATCATAACACATAATAAGTGACTATAGACTTGCAAGATAGGATCAAGAACTCACATATATTCATGAAAACATAATAGTTTCATATCTGAAATCATGGCACTCGGGCCCTAGTAACAAGCATTAAGCATAGCAAAGTCATAGCAACATCAATCTTAGAACATAGTGGATACTAGGGATCAAACCCTAACAAAACTAACTCGATTGCATGATAAATCTCATCCAACCCATCACCATCCAGCAAGCCTACGATGGAATTACTCACGCACGGCGGTGAGCATCATGAAATTGGTGATGGAGGAAGGTTGATGATGATGATGGCGACGGATTCCCCTCTCCGGAGCCCCGAACGGACACCAGATCAGCCCTCTCGAGAGAGATTAGGGCTTGGCGGCGGATCCGTATCGTAAAACGCGATGAATCCTTCTCTCTGATTTTTTCTCCACGAACACGAATATATAGAGTTTGAGTTGAGGTCGGAGGAGCACCTGGGGGCCCATGAGGCAGAGGGCGCGCCCAGGGGGTAGGCGTGCCCCACCCTCGTGGACAGGGTGTGGGCCCCCTGTCCTTGATTCTTTTGCCAGTATTTTTATATATTTCAGAAATAATCCCCGTTGAGTTTCAGGTCATTCCAAGAACTTTTAAGTCTGCACAAAAATAACACCATGACAATTCTGCTGAAAACAGCGTCAGTCCGAGTTAGTTCCATTCAAATCATGCAAGTTAGAGTCCAAAACAAGGGCAAAAGTGTTTGGAAAAGTAGATACGTTGGAGACGTATCAACTCCCCCAAGCTTAAACCTTTGCTTGTCCTCAAGCAATTCAGTTGACAAACTGAAAGTGATAAAGAAAAACTTTTACAAACTCTGTTTGCTCTTGTTGTTGTAAATATGTAAAGCCAGCATTCAAGTTTTCAGCAAAGATTATGAACTAACCATATTCACAATAACATTCAGGTCTCATGTTTTCTCATATCAATGGCATAATCAACTAGCGAGCAATAATAATAAATCTCGGATGACAACACTTTCTCAAAACAATCATAATATGATATAACAAGATGGTATCTCTCTAGCCCTTTCCGAGACTGCAAAACATAAACGCAGAGCACCTCTGAAGATCAAGGGCTGACTGGAAATTGTAATTCATGGTAAAAGAGATCCAGTCACAGTCATACTCAATGTATACTAACAATAATACATGCAAATGACAGCGGTGCTCTCCAACGGGTGCTTTTTAATAAGAGGATGATGACTCAACATAAAAGTTAATGGATAGGCCCTTCACAGAGGGAAGCAGGGATTTGTAGAGGTGCCAGAGCACGATTTTGAAATAGAGATGAATAATATTTTGAGCGGTATACTTTCATTGTCAACATAACAACCGAGAGATTTGGGTATCTTCCATGCTACACACATTATAGGCGGTTCCCAAGCAGAATGGTAAAGTTTATACTCCCCACCACCAACAAGCATCAATCCATGGCTTGCCCGGAACAACGGGTGCCTCCAACTAACAACAATCCTGGGGGAGTTTTGTTTGCAATTATTTTGATTTGATTTGAGCATGGGACTGGGCGTCCCAGTGACCACCATTTTCTCGTGAGTGAGGAGCGGAGTCCACTCCTCTTGAGAATAACCCGCCTAGCATGGAAGATACAGACATCCCTAGTTGATACATGAGCTTTTCGAGCATACAAAACAGAATGTTTATTTGAAGATTTAGAGTTTGGCACATATAAATTTACTTGGAACGGCAGGTAGATACCGCACATAGGAAGGTATGGTGGACTCATATGGAATAACTTTTGGGGTTTATGGAGTTGGATGCACAAGCAGTATTCCCGCTTAGTACAAGTGAAGGATAGAAAGAGACTGGGAAGCGACCAGCTAGAGAGCGACAACAGTCATGAACATGCATTAAAATTAATCAGCACTGAATGCAAGCATGAGTAGGATATAATTCACCATGAACATAAATATCATGGAGGCTATGTTGATTTTGTTTCAACTACATGCATGAACATGTGCCAAGTTAAGCCACTCAAATCATTCAAAGGAGGATACCACCCTATCATACCACATCACAACCATTTTAATAGCATGTTGGCACGCAAGGTAAACCATTATAAACTCCTAGCAAATTAAGCATGGCATGAGCAACTATAATCTCTAATTGTCATTGCAAACATGTTCAATTCATAATAGGCTGAATCAGGAACGATGAACTAACCATATTTACAAAAACAAGAGAGGTCGAGTTCATACCAGCTTTTCTCATCTCAACCAATTCATCATATATCGCCATTATTGCCTTTCACTTGCATGACCGAATAGTGTGGATAATAATAATAGTGCACGTGCATTGGAATAAGCTGGAATATGCAAGCTTTCAACTCAAGAGAGAAGACAAGGTAAAATGGGCTCTTTGTTAGATCAACAATAATGCATATGAGAGCCACTCAACATTTTCATCATGGTCTTCTCCTCTCGACCCCCAAAGAAAAAGAAAATAAACAAAACTATTTACACGGGAAAGCTCCCAACAAGCAAAAGAAGAATGAGAAATCTTTTTGGGTTTTCTTTTTAATTACTACTACTACGGGCATGGAAAGTAAACTAGCTAAAAGCTACAACTAATTATTTTTGGTTTTTCTTAAGGTTTTTCAAACACACAAGAAGAAAGCTAAAAAAGAAAATAAACTAGCATGGATGATACAAAGAAAAGTATGAGCACCGACAATTGGAATGAGTGTGTGAACATGAATGTAATGTTGGTGAGAAATACGTACTCCCCCAAGCTTAGGCTTTTGGCCTAAGTTGGTCTATGCCCATGGATCAAAACTGCCCTCCTCGGTGTACTGAGGAGGGTCTTCAGGGTGCCACTGGTTGGCGATCTCCTCCGGATCCCGCTGATAAACAGACTGACGGTGAGGATCAGATAGTGGCTCCGGCTCTGGAGCTGATGTCAGGCTCTGGTATACCTGAATGGCCTCCGGCAAAATAAGGGACGTGCCTGAATATATGTCAAACAGAGAGAGAGAGAGAGAGAGAGAGAGAGAGAGAGAGAGAGAGAGCAGGCAAGGTATTAGTCTCAACGTGTTTCTTATCAAACACCAGTCTATAGTTAAGCATCTTCTTCTTATTCTTAACAATAAAATCATGTGCTACCATGCTCTTATAATCTAGAAAAATATGAGGCAACAACTTTTCCTCTTTCTCATAATGCCTAATAGGTATGTTAAAGTGTGCAACAAGGCGTGAGGCGAAGATGCCTCCTAAGACGGGACCCTTCGTATGGTTCAGATTTAACCGTTTAGAAAAAATAGTGCCTAAACTAAAAGTAGTATCACGAAACAAAGCATGGTGCAAAATAACAATATCAGAGGCACTAAGATTTCCACGGTTCCCGCGACCAATTAAGCATCTACTAGCAAATATTGCAAAGTATCGTAGACTAGGAAAATGTATGCTAGTGATTCTTGCATCGGAAACTTTCCTCGTTTCCCCTACAACAATCATATCAATAAATCCCTCCACATAATTATGATGTGGTTCCTCTATGCTGCCCTCAAAGGGTATCCTACACACCCGACAAAAATTATAAAGCGACATCTCCTTATGCTCATCATATAAATAAAATTCCACCGAAGGTGCTGATCTCCTAGCATGGAAATGAAAATTTTGCACAAAAATATTAGTGAGTAAGAGATACTGTTCGCGCTGGTCGTGGAGGAAGTCGGTGAGGCCTGCATTCTCAGCCAAATAATAAAAATCTTCATAAATCCCGACTTCTCTCAAGAACTCATCACAAGGCCATTCACACGGCCGAACCTCCGCAACACGAGGAAGATTATACTTGGGCTTCTTATTTTCTTCACTTTTCTTATCCTTAGAGCTTCGGCTCGATGAGCCCCTCAAGAATCTCTTCATCTTTTTCTGAAAATTTCTGAAATTTTTAGTAACTTAAAATAAAAGTGAACCAAACTCAACAAAGTTGATAGCAACTACTCCTACAAGTGCCTAGAGGCCATATCATGCATTAAAACTACTTTTGACCACATAAATTTTACATGCAAGCTCAAGAACAGGGTCACCTAAGCAGCAAAAATTTGCAATAAATAAAGCACTAGAACAAAAACTAATTGGACCATTGGAGGAGTCACATACCGAAGAACAATCCCCCCAAGCAGTTTTGTGAATGGAGCTTTGAGCAACGAGATAAAAAATGGTAGCAAGATGAGCAAGAACTCGGGTTTGAGCTGGTGGATGATTTTTTTAGAGCAAGACGAAGTGTGTGGGTGCAAGAATAAGTGGAGGGGACCCACGTGGGGTCCATGAGGCAGGGGGCGCGACCTCCACCCTCGTGGGTACACGGTGGGTCCCCCTGATGTGTTTCATTGCCAAAAATTCTTAAATATTCTATAAAAAATTATATTTCATTTTCAGGGCATTTGGAGAACTTTTATTTTTGGGGTATTTTTTATTGCAATGATAATTCAGAAAACAGACAGAAAATACTAATTTTGCTTTATAAAATCTAAATAACAGAAAGTAAAAAGGAGGGTATAGAAAGTTGTGCTTTCTAACTTCATCCATCTCATGCTCATCAAAAGGAATCCACTAACAAGGTTGATCAAGTCTTGTTAACAAACTCATTCCGACTCGCATGAAACCGGAGAATTTTTGAATAACACTAGGTTACCTCAACGGGGATATGCACATCCCCAACAATAAGAATATCATATTTCTTCTTGACAGTAGGAAGAGGAAATTCAAAACCTCCTATATTAATCATTGAATTTTTTCCAATAGAATTGATACTATGGACTTGAGGTTGTTTCCTCGGAAAGTGTACTGTATGCTCATTACCATTAACATGAAAAGTGGCATTGCCTTTGTTCCAATCAATACCAGCCCCTGCAGTATTCATAAAGGGTCTACCAAGAATAATAGACATACTATCGTCCTCGGGAATATCAAGAATAACAAAGTCCGTTAAAATAGTAACGTTTGCAACCACAACAGGCACATCCTCACAAATACCGACAGGTATATCAGTTGATTTATTAGCCATTTGCAAAGATATTTCAGTAGGTGTCAACTTATTCAAATCAAGTCTACAATATAAAGAGAGAGGCATAACACTAACACTAGCTCCAAGATCACATAAAGCAGTTTTAACATAGTTTCTCTTAATTGAGCATGGTATAGTTGGTACTCCTGGATCTCCTAGTGTCTTTGGTATTCCACCTTTAAAAGTGTAATTAGCAAGCATGGTGGAAATTTCAGCTTCCGGTATCTTTCTTTTATTAGTAACAATATCTTTCATGTATTTAGAATAAGGGTTGATTTTAAGCATATTAGTCAAACACATTCGCAAAAATATAGGTCTAATCATTTCAGCAAAGCGCTCAAAATCCTCATCATCCTTTTTCTTAGATGGTTTAGGAGGAAAAGGCATGGTTTTCAGAACCCATGGTTCTCTTTCTTTACTGTGCTTCCTAGCAACAAAGTCTCTCTTATCATAACGTTGATTCTTTGATTGTGGGCTATCAAGATCAACAGCGGGTTCAATCTCTAGATCACTATCATTGCTAGGTTGAGCATCAACATGAACATCGTCATTAACATTATCACTAGGTTCATGTTCATTACCATCTTGTGTTTCAGCATCAGAAATAGAAATATCATTGGGATTCTTAGGTCTGTCAATAATAGGTTCACTAGAACATGCAAAGTTCTATCATTTTTATTTTTCTTCCTTTTAGAAGAACTAGGTGCATCAACATTAGTTCTTTGAGAATCTTGCTCAATTCTCTTAGGGCGACCCTCAGGATACAAAGGTTCCTGAGTCATTTACTCCCTCTAGTAATAACTCTAACAGCATTATCATTTTTCTTATTATTTAATTCATTGAGCAAATCATTCTGAGCCTTAAGTACTTGTTCTACATGAGTGGTAACCATAGAAGCATGTTTACTAATAAGTTTAAGTTCATCTTTAACACTAGCCATATAATCACTCAAGTGTTCAATCATATAAGCATTACGTTTCAATTGTCTACCAACATAAGCATTGAAGTCTTCTTGGTTGACCATAAAATTATCAACCTCATCTAAGCATTGGCTAGCAAACTTAGTGGGCGGGATTTCAGCTTTATCATATCTATAGAGAGAATTTACCTTTACTACCTATGTCAGGTTATCAAGACCATGTATTTCTTAAATAGGTGGTAAATTCTTAACATCTTTTGCTTTAATACCTTTTTTCTTTCATAGATTTCTTTGCCTCTTGCATATCTTCAGGACTGAGAAATAGAATACCCCTTTTCCTCGGAGTTGTCTTAGGAGTTGGTTCAGGAAGTGTCCAATCAGTTTCATTACTCAACATATTGTTCAATAGCAATTCAACTTGATCAATAGTTCTTTCCCTGAAAACACAACCAACACAATTATCCAGGTAGTGTCTGGAAGCATCGGTTAGTCCATTATAAAAGATATCAAAGTATTTCAGTTTTTCTTGAGAGGATGATCAGGCAAAGCATTAAGTAATTGGAGAAGCCTCCCACAAGCTTGTGGGAGACTCTCTTCTTCAATTTGCAAAAATTATATATTTCCCTTAAAGCAGCTTTTTTCTTATGAGCGGGGAAATATTTAGCAGAGAAGTAATAAATCATATCCTGGGGACTACGCACACTACCAGGATCAAGAGAATTAAACCATGTTTTAGCATGACCCTTTAATGAGAACGGAAACAACTTAAGGATAAAGTAATAGCGAGTTTTCTCATCATGAGTAAACAGGGTGGCTATATCATATAATTTAGTAAGATGTGCCGCAACAGTTTCAAATTCATATCCATAGAAAGATCAGATTCAACCAAAGTAATTAACTCAGGATCGACAGAGAAATCATAATCCTTATCAGGACAAAGATAGGTGAAGTAGCAAAAGTAGGGTCATATTTCATTCTAGCATTCAAAGACTTTTCTTTAAGCTTAGCTAATAATTTCTTAAGATTAGATCTATCATTGCAAGCTAAGAAGTCTCTAGCAGTTTCTTCATCCATAACATAAGCCTCAGGCACAACAAGCAATTCATATCTAGGGGGAGAATCTTCATCATCACTTTCATCATTATTATCAGTTTCAATAATTTCATTCTCTCTAACCCTAGCAAGTTTTTCATCAAGAAATTCACCTAGTGGCACAGTATTATCAAGCATAGAAGTAGTTTCGTCATAAGTATCATGCAAAGCAGAAGCGGCATCATCAATAACATGCGACATATCAGAATGAATAGCAGGTGTAGGTGTCGCAAGTTTACTCAAAACAGGAGGTGAATCAAGTGCAGAGCTAGATGGCAGTTCCTTACCTCCCCTCGTAGTTGAGGGAAAAATCTTGGTTCTTTGATCTTTCAAGTTCTTCATAGTGACCAACAGATATAAATCCCAAGTGACTCAAAGAATAGAGCTATGTGAAGGAAATATGCCCTAGAGGCAACAATAAAGTTATTATTTATTTCCTTATATCATGATAAATGTTTATTATTCATGCTAGAATTGTATTAACCGGAAACATAATACATGTGTGAATACATAGACAAACAGAGTGTCACTAGTATGCCTCTACTTGACTAGCTCGTTAATCAAAGATGGTTATGTTTCCTAACCATGAACAAAGAGTTGTTATTTGATTAACGGGATCACATCATTAGGTGAATGATCTGATTGACATGACCCATTCCATTAGCTTAGCACCTGATCGTTTAGTATGTTGCTATTGCTTTCTTCATGACTTATACATGTTCCTATGACTATGAGATTATGCAACTCCCGTTTGCCGGAGGAACACTTTGTGTGCTACCAAACGTCACAATGTAAATGGTGATTATAAAGGTTCTCTACAGGTGTCTCCAAAGGTACATGTTGGGTTGGTGTATTTCGAGATTAGGATTTGTCACTCCGATTGTGGGAGAGGTATCTCTGGGCCCTCTCGGTAATACACATCACATAAGCCTTGCAAGCATTGCGACTAATAAAGTTAGTTGCGAGATGATGTATTACGAAACGAGTAAAGAGACTTGCCGGTAACGAGATTGAACTAGGTATTGAGATACCAACGATCGAATCTCGGGCAAGTAACATACCGGTGACAAAGGGAACAACGGATGTTGTTATGCGGTCTGACCGATAAAGATCTTCGTAGAATATGTAGGAGCCAATATGAGCATCCAGGTTCCGCTATTGGTTATTGACCGGAGACGTGTCTCGGTCATGTCTACATTGTTCTCGAACCCGTAGGGTCCGCACGCTTAAGGTTTCGATGACAGTTATATTATGAGTTTATGAGTTTTGATGTACCGAATTTAGTTCGAGTCCCGGATGTGATCACGGACATGACGAGGAGTCTCGAAATGGTCGAGACATAAAGATTGATATATTGGACGGCTATATTCGGACACCGGAAGTGTTCCGGGTGATTTCGGAGAAAACCGGAGAGCCGGAGGGTTACCAGAACCCCCCGGGAGAAGTAATGGGCCATATGGGCCTTAGTGGAGAGAGAGAGGGGCAGACAGAGGTGGGCTGCGCGCCTCCTCCCCCCTGGTCCGAATTGGACTAGGAGAGGGGGGCGGCGCCCCCCCCTTTCCCTCTCCCTCCCTACTTCTTTCCCCCTCTTAGTAGGAGTCCTACTCCTACTAGGAGGAGGACTCCTCCCGACGCGCCTATAGGGGCCGGCCGGCCTCCTCCCCTTGCTCCTTTATATACGGGGGCAGGGGGGCACCCCTAGACACACAAGTTGATCCGTGTGATCATATTCTTAACCGTGTGCGGTGCCCCCCTCCACCATAGTCCTCGATAATATTGTAGAGGTGCTTAGGCGAAGCCCTGCGATGGTAGTGCATCAAGATCGTCACCATGCTGTCGTGCTGACGGAACTCTTCCCCGACACTTTGCTGGATCGGAGTCCGGGGATCGTCATCGAGCTGAACGTGTGCTAGAACTCAGAGGTGCCGTAGTTTCGGTGCTTGATCGGTCGAGCCGTGGAGACGTATGACTACATCAACCAAACGCTTCCGTTGTCGATCTACAAGGGTACGTAGATCACACTCTCCCCTCTCGTTGCTATGCATCACCATGATCTTGCGTGTGCGTAGGAATTTTTTTGAAATTACTACATTCCCCAACAGTGGCATCCGAGCCTAGGTTTTATATGTTGATGTTATATGCACGAGTAGAACACAAGTGAGTTGTGGGCGATATAAGTCATACTGCTTACCAGCATGTCATACTTTGGTTCGGCGGTATTGTTGGACGAAGCGGCCCGGACCGACATTACGCGTACGCTTACGTGAGACCGGTTCTCCCGACGTGCTTTGCACATAGGTGGCTTGCGGGTGACAGTTTCTCCAACTTTAGTTGAACCGAGTGTGGCTACGCCCGGTCCTTGTGAAGGTTAAAACAGCACCAACTTGACAAACTATCGTTGTGGTTTTGATGCGTAGGTAAGATTGGTTCTTGCTTAAGCCCGTAGCAGCCACGTAAAACTTGCAACAACAAAGTAGAGGACGTCTAACTTGTTTTTGCGGGGCATGTTGTGATGTGATATGGTCAAGACATGATGCTGAATTTTATTGTATGAGATGATCATGTTTTGTAACCGAGTTATCGGCAACTGGCAGGAGCCATATGGTTGTCGCTTTATTGTATGCAATGCAATCGCGCTGTAATGCTTTACTTTATCACTAAGCGGTAGCGATAGTCGTGGAAGCATAAGTCTGGCGAGACGACAACGATGCTACGATGGAGATCAAGGTGTCGCGCCGGTGACGATGGTGATCACGACGGTGCTTCGAAGATGGAGATCACAAGCACAAGATGATGATGGCCATATCATATCACTTATATTGATTGCATGTGATGTTTATCTTTTATGCATCTTATCTTGCTTTGATTGACGGTAGCATTATAAGATGATCTCTCACTAATTATCAAGAAGTGTTCTCCCTGAGTATGCACCGTTGCGAAAGTTCTTTGTGCTGAGACACCACGTGATGATCGGGTGTGATAGGCTCTACGTTCAAATACAACGGGTGCAAAACAGTTGCACACGCGGAATACTCAGGTTATACTTGATGAGCCAAGCATATACAGATATGGCCTTGGAACACGGAGACCGAAAGGTCGAGCGTGAATCATATAGTAGATATGATCAACATAATGATGTTCACCAATGAAACTACTCCATCTCACGTGATGATCGGACATGGTTTAGTTGATTTGGATCACGTAATCACTTAGAGGATTAGAGGGATGTCTATCTAAGTGGGAGTTCTTTAAGTAAATTAATTGAACCTAAATTTATCATGAAACTTAGTACCTGATAGTATGTTGCTTGTTTATGCTTGATTGTAGATAGATGGCTCGTGCTGTTGTTCCGTTGAATTTTAATGCGTTCCTTGAGAAAGCAAAGTTGAAAGATGATGGTAGCAATTACACGGACTGGGTCCGTAACTTGAGGATTATCCTCATTGTTGCACAGAAGAATTACGTCCTGGAAGCACCGCTGGGTGCCAGGCCTGCTGCTGGAGCAACACCAGATGTTATGAACGTCTGGCAGAGCAAAGCTGATGACTACTCGATAGTTCAGTGTGCCATGCTTTACGGCTTTGAATCAGGACTTCAATGACGTTTTGAACATCATGGAGCATATGAGATGTTCCAGGAGTTGAAGTTAATATTTCAAGCAAATGCCCGGATTGAGAGATATGAAGTCTCCAATAAGTTCTGTAGCTGCAAGATGGAGGAGAACAGTTCTGTCAGTGAGCATATACTCAAAATGTCTGGGTATAATAATCACTTGATTCAATTGGGAGTTAATCTTCCAGATGATTGCGTCATTGACAGAATTCTCCAATCACTGCCACCAAGCTACAAGAGCTTTGTGATGAACTATAATATGCAAGGGATGAATAAGACTATTCCCGAGCTCTTCGCAATGCTGAAAGCTGCGGAGGTAGAAATCAAGAAGGAGCATCAAGTGTTGATAGTCAACAAGACCACTAGTTTCAAGAAAAAGGGCAAAGGGAAGAAGAAGGGGAACTTCAAAAATAACAGCAAGCAAGTTGCTACTCAAGAGAAGAAACCCAAACCTGGACCTAAGCCTGAAACTGAGTGCTTCTACTGCAAGCAGACTGGTCACTGGAAGCGGAACTGCCCCAAGTATTTGGCGGATAAGAAGGATGGCAAGGTGAACAAAGGTATATGTGATATACATGTTATTGATGTGTACCTTACTAATGCTCGCAGTAGCACCTGGGTATTTGATACTAGTTCTGTTGCTAATATTTGCAACTCGAAACAGGGACTACGGATTAAGCGAAGATTGGCTAAGGACGAGGTGACGATGCGCGTGGGAAACGGTTCCAAAGTCGATGTGATCGCAGTCGGCACGCTACCTCTACATCTACCTTCGGGATTAATATTAGACCTAAATAATTGTTATTTGGTGCCAGCGTTAAGCATGAACATTATATCTGGATCTTGTTTGATGCGAGACGGTTATTCATTTAAATCTGAGAATAATGGTTGTTCTGTTTATATGAGTAATATCTTTTATGGTCATGCACCCTTAAAGAGTGGTCTATTTTTATTGAATCTCGATAGTAGTGACACACATATTCATAGTGTTGAAGCCAAAAGATGCAGAGTTGATAATGATAGTGTAACTTATTTGTGGCACTGCCGTTTAGGTCATATCGGTGTAAAGCGCATGAAGAAACTCCATACTGATGGACTTTTGGAACCACTTGATTATGAATCACTTGGTACTTGCGAAGCATGCCTCATGGGCAAGATGACTAAAACACCGTTCTTCGGTACTGTGGAGAGAGCAACAGAATTGTTGGAATCATACATACAGATGTATGTGGCCCGATGAATTTATTGAGGCTCGTGGCGGATATCGTTATTTTCTCACCTTCACAGATGACTTAAGCAGATATGGGTATATCTACTTAATGAAACATAAGTCTGAAACGTTTGAAAAGTTCAAAGAATTTCAGAGTGAAGTTGAAAATCATCGTAACAAGAAAATAAAGTTTCTACGATCTGATCGTGGAGGAGAATATTTGAGTTACGAGTTTGGTGTACATTTGAAATAATGCGGAATAGTTTCGCAACTCACGCCACCCGGAACACCACAGCGCAATGGTGTGTCCGAACGTCGTAATCGTACTTTACTAGATATGGTGCGACCTATGATGTCTCTTACTGATTTACCGCTATCGTTTTGGGGATACGCTCCAGAGACAACCGCATTCACGTTAAATAGGGCACCATCAAAATCCGTTGAGACGACGCCTTATGAACTGTGGTTTGGCAAGAAACCAAAGTTGTCGTTTCTGAAAGTTTGGGGCTGCGATGCTTATGTGAAAAAGCTTCAACCTGATAAGCTCGAACCCAAATCGGAGAAATGTGTCTTCATAGGATATCCAAAGGAGACTATTGGATACACCTTCTATCACAGATCCGAAGGCAAGACTTTTGTTGCTAAGTTCGGAAACTTTTTGGAGAAGGAGTTTCTCTCGAAAGAAGTGAGTGGGAGGAAAGTAGAACTTGACGAGGTAACTTTACCTGCTCCCTTATTGGAAAGTAGTGCATCACAGAAAACTGTTTCAGTGACACCTACACCAGTTAGTGAGGAAGTTAATGATGATGATCATGAAACTTTAGAAGAAGATACTACTGAACCTCGTAGATCAACCAGAGTGAGATCCGCGCCAGAGTGGTATTGTAATCCTGTTCTGGAAGTCATGCTACTAGATCATGATGAACCTACGAACTATGAAGAAGCGATGGTGAGCCCAGATTCCGCAAAATGGCTTGAAGCCATGAAATCTGAGATGGGATCCATCTATGAGAACAAAGTATGGACTTTGGTTGACTTGCCCGATGATCGGCAAGCAATTGAGAATAAATGGATCTTCAAGAAGAAGACTAACGCTGACGGTAATATTACTGTCTACAAAGCTTGACTTGTCGCAAAAGGTTTTTGGCAAGTTCAAGGGATTGACTACGATGAGACCTTCTCACCCGTAGCGATGCTTAAGTCTGTCCGAATCATGTTAGCAATTGCCGCATTTTATGATTATGAAATTTGGCAGATGGATGTCAAAACTGCATTCCTGAATGGATTTCTGGAAGAAGAGTTGTATATGATGCAACCGGAAGGTTTTGTCGATCCAAAGGGAGCTAACAAAGTGTGCAAGCTCCAGCGATCCATTTATGGACTGGTGCAAGCCTCTCGGAGTTGGAATAAACGCTTTGATAGTGTGATCAAAGCATTTGGTTTTATACCGACTTTTGGAGAAGCCTGTATTTACAAGAAAGTGAGTGGGAGCTCTGTAGCATTTCTGATATTATATGTGGATGACATATTACTAATTGGAAATGATATAGAATTTCTGGATAGCATAAAGGGATACTTGAATAAGAGTTTTTCAACGAAAGACCTCGATGAAGCTGCTTACATATTAGGCATTAAGATCTATAGAGATAGATCAAGACGCTTAATTGGCTTTCACAAACCACATACCTTGACAAAGTTCTGAAGAAGTTCAAAATGGATCAAGCAAAGAAAGGGTTCTTGCCTGTGTTACAAGGTGTGAAGTTGAGTAAGACTCAATGCCTGACCACTGCAGAAGATAGAGAGAATATGAAAGATGTTCCCTATGCTTCAGCCATAGGCTCTATCATGTATGCAATGCTGTGTACCAGACCTGATGTGTGCCTTGCTATAAGTCTAGCAGGGAGGTACCAAAGTAATCCAGGAGTGGATCACTGGACAGCAGTCAAGAACATCCTGAAATACCTGAAAAGGACTAAGGATATGTTTCTCATATATGGAGGTGACAAAGAGCTCATCGTAAAAGGTTACGTTGATGCAAGCTTTGACACTGATCCGGACGATTCTAAATCGCAAACTGGATACGTGTTTACATTAAACGGTGGAGCTGTAAGTTGGTGCAGTTCTAAACAAAAGCGTTGTAGCGGGATCTACATGTGAAGTGGAGTACATAGCTGCTTCGGAAGCAGCAAATGAAGGAGTCTGGATGAAGGAGTTCATATCCGATCTAGGTGTCATACCTAGTGCATCGGGTCCAATGAAAATATTTTGTGACAATACTGGTGCAATTGCCTTGGCAAAGGAATCCAGATTTCACAAGAGAACCAAGCACATCAAGAGACGCTTCAATTCCATCCGGGATCTAGTCCAGGTGGGAGACATAGAGATTTGCAAGATACATACGGATCTGAATGTTGCAGACCCATTGACTAAGCCTCTTCCACGAGCAAAACATGATCAGCACCAAGGCTCCATGGGTGTTAGAATCATTACTGTGTAATCTAGATTATTGACTCTAGTGCAAGTGGGAGACTGAAGGAAATATGCCCTAGAGGCAATAATAAAGTTATTATTT
>NC_041382.1:205719530-205726718 GCF_002162155.2 Triticum dicoccoides
AAACATAATACATGTGTGAATACATAGACAAACAGAGTGTCACTAGTATGCCTCTACTTGACTAGCTCGTTAATCAAAGATGGTTATGTTTCCTAACCATGAACAAAGAGTTGTTATTTGATTAATGGGATCACATCATTAGGTGAATGATCTGATTGACATGACCCATTCCATTAGCTTAGCACCCGATCGTTTAGTATGTTGCTATTGCTTTCTTCATGACTTATACATGTTCCTATGACTATGAGATTATGCAACTCCCGTTTGCCGGAGGAACACTTTGTGTGCTACCAAACGTCACAACGTAAATGGGTGATTATAAAGGTGCTCTATAGGTGTCTCCAAAGGTACATGTTGGGTTGGCGTATTTCGAGATTAGGATTTGTCACTCCGATTGTCGGAGAGGTATCTCTGGGCCCTCTCGGTAATACACATCACATAAGCCTTGCAAGCATTGCGACTAATAAAGTTAGTTGCGAGATGATGTATTACGGAACGAGTAAAGAGACTTGCCGGTAACGAGATTGAACTAGGTATTGAGATACCAACGATCGAATCTCGGGCAACTAACATACCGATGACAAAGGGAACAACGTATGTTGTTATGCGGTCTGACCGATAAAGATCTTCGTAGAATATGTAGGAGCCAATATGAGCATCCAGGTTCCGCTATTGGTTATTGACCGGAGACGTGTCTCGGTCATGTCTACATTGTTCTCGAACCCGTAGGGTCCGCACGCTTAAGGTTTCGATGGCAATTATATTATGAGTTTATGAGTTTTGATGTACCGAAGTTAGTTCAGAGTCCCGGATGTGATCACAGACATGACGAGGAGTCTCTAAATGGTCGAGACATAAAGATTGATATATTGGACGGCTATATTCGGACACCGGAAGTGTTCCGAGTGATTTCGGAGAAAACCGGAGAGCCGAAGGGTTACCGGAACCCCCCGGGAGAAGTAATGGGCCATATGGGCCTTAGTGGAGAGAGAGAGAGGGGTAGCCAGAGGTGGGCTGCGCGCCTCCTTCCCCCTGGTCTGAATTGGACTAGGAGAGGGGGGCGGCGCCCCCCCCCCTTTTCCCTCTCCCTCCCCACTTCTTTCCCCCTCCTAGTAGGAGTCCTACTCCTACTAGGAGGAGGACTCCTCCTGGCGCGCCTATAGGGGCCGACCGGCCTCCTCCCCTTGCTCCTTTATATACTGGGGCAGGGGGGCACCCCTAGACACACAAGTTGATCCGTGTGATCATATTCTTAGCCGTGTGCGGTGCCCCCTCCACCATAGTCCTCGATAATATTGTAGCGGTGCTTAGGCGAAGCCCTGCGACGGTAGTGCATCAAGATCGTCACCACGCCGTCGTGCTGACGGAACTCTTCCCCGACACTTTGCTGGATCAGAGTCCGGGGATCGTCATCGAGCTGAACGTGTGCTAGAACTCGGAGGTGCCGTAGTTTCGGTGCTTGATCGGTCGGGCCGTGGAGACGTACGACTACATCAACCAAACGCTTCCGTTGTCTATCTACAAGGGTACGCAGATCACACTCTCCCCTCTCGTTGCTATGCATCACCATGATCTTGCGTGTGCGTAGGAATTTTTTTGAAATTACTACGTTCCCCAACACTATGCTCCCCGGCAACGGCGCCAAAAAATAGTCTTGATAACCCACAAGTATAGGGATCACAATAGTTTTCGAGGATAGAGTATTCAACCCAAATTTATTGATTCGACACAAGGGGAGCCAAAGAATATTCTCAAGTATTAGCAGCTGAGTTGTTCATTCAACCATGCCAGGAAGCTTAATATCTGCAGCAAGGTATTTAGTAGCAAAGTAATATGATAGTAGTGGTAATAGTGGCAAAAGTAACAGTAGCAGTTTTTGTTTTATAGTGATTGTAACAGTAGCAACGGAAAAGTAAATAAGCGAAGAACAATATGTGAAAAGCTCATAGGCAAAGGATGGGTGATGGATAATTATGTCGGATGTGATTCCTCGTGCAATAGTTATAACATAGGGTGACACAAAACCATCTCCAGTTCATCAATATAATGTAGGCATGTATTCCGAATATAGTCATACGTGCTTATGGAAAAGAACTTGCATGACATCTTTTGTCCTACCCTCCCGTGGTAGCAGGGTCCTATTTGAAACTAAGGGATATTAAGGCCTCCTTTCAATAGAGTACCGGACCAAAGCATTAACACTTAGTGAATACATGAACTCCTCAAACTACGATCATCACCGGTAAGTATCCCGATTATTGTCACTTCGGGGTTAACGGATCATAACACATAATAGGTGACTATATACTTGCAAGATAGGATCAAGAACTCACATATATTCATGAAAACATAATAGGTTCAGATCTGAAATCATGGCACTTGGGCCCTAGTGACAAGCATTAAGCATAGCAAAGTCATAGCAACATCAATCTTAGAACATAGTGGATACTAGGGATCAAACCCTAACAAAACTAACTCGATTGCATGATAAATCTCATCCGACCCATCACCGCCCAGCAAGCCTAGGATGGAATTACTCACGCACGGTGGTGAGCATCATGAAATTGGTGATGGAGGAAGGTTGATGATGATGATGGCGACGGATTCTCCTCTCCGGAGCCTCGAAGGGTGAGGGAGTCCTGGATTAGGGGGTGTTCGGGTAGCCGGACTATACCTTCGGCCGGACTCCTGGACTATGAAGATACAAGATTGAAGACTTTGTCCCGTGTCCGTATGGGACTTTCCTTGGCGTGGAAGGCAAGCTTGGCGATGCGATATTCAAGATCTCCTACCATTGTAACCGACTCTGTGTAACCCTAACCCTATCCGGTGTCTATATAAGCCGGAGGGTTGTAGCCCGTAGAGGATCAACTCCATACACAATCATACCATAGGCTAGCTTCTAGGGTTTAGCCTCCTTGATCTCGTGGTAGATCTACTCTTGTACTACCCATATCTTCAATATTAATCAAGCAGGAGTAGGGTTTTACCTCCATCGAGAGGGCCCGAACCTGGGTAAAACAAAGTGTCCCCTGTCTCCTGTTACCATCCGACCTAGACGCATAGTTCGGGACCCCCTACCAGAGATCCGCTAGTTTTGACATCGACATTGGTGCTTTCATTGAGAGTTCCTCTGTGTCGTCACCTTTAGGCCCGATGGCTCCTCCGATCATCAACAACAATGCAGTCCAGGGTGAGACTTTTCTCCCCGGACAGATCTTCGTCTTCGGCGGCTTCGCACTGCGGGCCAATTCGCTTGGCCACCTTGAGCAGATCAAAAGCAACGCCCCTGGCCATCAGGTCAGGTTTGGAAGCCTATACTACACGGCTGATATCCGCGGGGACTTGATCTTTGACAGATTCGAGCCACAGCCAAGCGCGCCGCACTGTCTCGATGGGCATGATATAGCTCTGCCACCGAACAGCGCCTTGGAGGCCACACACGCATCGGTTCCGACCATTGATTCGGAGCCTACTGCACCCATCGAGGATCAGCGGTTGGATGCTGCCTCAGGGGCTGCGATCTCAGAGGCGGTCGAGCCGAACTCCAGCCCCGCACTCCGCATGGCCCGTGACTACGAGGAGCCGGATTCCTCTCCGAACTCCGAGCCTCCCGCACCCCTGCTGATCGAATCCGGTTGGGCGCCGATCAAGGAGTTCACCGCCACGGACATCTTTCAGCACTCGCCCTTCAGCGACATCCTGAATTCCCTAAAGTCTCTCTCTTTATCAGGAGAGCCCTGGCCGGATTACGGTCAGCGAGGATGGGATACGGACGACGAAGAAATTCAAAGCCCACCCACCACCCACTTGGTAGCCACTGTCGACAATTTAAACGACGTGCTCAACTTCGACTCCGGAGACATCGACAGCATGGATGACGATGCAGGAGATACCGACGAACCAACACCCATAGGGCATTGGACAGCCATCTCATCTCACGATGTGTTCATGGTGGACACCCCTAAAGGAAGCGACAACGAGGAAAAAGGGGATGGGACGAGAGATCGACCCCCCGAAAAGCAATCAAAGCGTCGGCGTAAACGCCAACCCAAGCTCCGCCTCAACAAAAACCCAGCCGTAGAGCAGGACGAGCCAGTGGACGACGAGCAGGCCTTAGAGCAACCGTCCGAACAAAGAAACACGGATAGAGAAACCGAACATCCCTCCTCCGGCGAAAACGGTGACCTCACACCGAATAAACCTACGGAGCAGAAGAATCTCCACGAGAGGCTCGTTGCAACTGCATGAAGCCTAAAGAAGCAGAAGCGGAAGCTAAAAACAGCGGAAGACGCACTTCGGATCAGATGGAGTAAAGTAATCAATACCACAGATAAGTACGGCGACAGTCGCCGCACTAAAAGCTATCCGAAAAGAAAGCTACTGCCTGAATTCGACGAAGAGGCCCTAGAGCCCTCGCATTCAAAAAATGAAAAAGCCACATGGTCGGATAGACGACCCCATAAAGTGGCAAGTGGCGCCACACCTAAATCGGCATGCGACCCTCTTAAGGATTCACATCATGGCCCAGTCAGGTCCATTTACGGGCCAAGAAAGCAAGCTCTCGTAAGCAACACTATGAAGCCATCATCAGAATCCGGCACACCCAGATACAGGGGCGCCGCACACCCTCTATGTTTCACCGATGAGGTCCTGGACTATGAATTCCCAGAGGGATTCAAACCCGTAAACATAGAGGCATATGATGGAACAACAGACCCTGGAGTCTGGATCGAGGATTATATCCTCCACATACACATGGCTAGAGGAGACGATCTCCATGCCATAAAATATCTACCCCTTAAGCTTAAAGGGCTAGCCCGGCATTGGCTTAAAAGCCTTCCAGAAAACACAATTGGAAGCTGGGAAGAGCTCGAGGATGCTTTCCGAGCAAACTTTCAAGGGACCTATGTCCGTCCCCCATATGCAGACGATCTTAGTCACATAACTCAACAACCCGGAGAATCAGCTCGGCAGTTCTGGAATAGATTCCTCACTAAAAAGAATCAGATAGTCGACTGTCTAGACGCCGAAGCCTTAGCAGCTTTCAGGCATAATGTCTGAGACGAATGGCTCGCCAGACACCTCGGCCAAGAGAAGCCAAGAACAATGGCCGCACTAACAAGCCTCATGACTCGCTTTTGTGCAGGGGAGGACAGCTGGTTGGCAAGGTGCAGCCCCAGCAATCCAAGTACATCCGAAACTAGGGATGGAAACGGAAAACCACGACGCAACAAGGACCGTCGCTGGACTAAGGACAAAAATCCGAAGAGCACGTCAGTGAATGCCGGATTCAAAGGCTCACGACAAAATCAGGAAAAATCGCCCCCCAGGATAACAGGGACGATCAATCCAACCTAAATAAAATCCTGGACAGGATATGTCAGATACACAGTACTCCCCGGAAGCCTGCTAACCATACCCACAAGGACTGTTGGGTTTTCAAACAATCCGGCAGACTCAATGCCCAACACAAGGGGCTAGACACGCCAAGCGAAGACGAGGACGAACCCCAAAAGCAGAGCACCAGGAAACAAAAGAACTTCCCACAAGAAGTAAAAACAGTGAACTCACTTCACATAACAAAACGTGCGGCGCCCGTAAAGGTACGCACCACACGGCCCAAAGGGTCCTGCCACTGGCTGTCAAAACCAATCATCTTCGATCAGCTAGATTATTCTAGGAATATCAAGAATGTAGGCTGGACTGCCTTGATACTCGATCCAATAATTGGCGGACTCAAGTTTTCAAATGTCCTTATGGACGGCGGCAGTGGACTAAACCTGATATATCAGGATACAATCCAACACATGGGGATAAACCCAGCAAGAATCCACCGCAGTAAAACCTCCTTTCAAGGGGTAATACCTGGTCCGGACACCCATTGTACGGGTTTTCTCCGGCTCACAGTCACATTCGGCTCTGCCGATAACCTCCGCCGCAAAAAGCTGACCTTCCATATTGTCCCGTTCTCAAGTCACTATCAAGCACTTCTGGGACGCGAAGCTTTCGCTCGCTTTAACGCAATACCGCATTATGCATCTCTTACGCTCAAGATGCCCGGTCCACGAGGCATCATCTCTTTGAAGGGGAAGCACTAAAGTGCGCCTCCCCAAGCGGAGGACTATGCGGCCGCTTTAACAGCCCCACGGCAAAATGGCCGCACCGGCCAATAAACTTCGAAATAGGTCATTCAAGACCACGAACACAGACAGACGAGTTCGGTGCAAAATCATCATTGATGCAGGCCTAGAAGCCATATACCCCCGCACTAGGGGCTCCACGCATATACAATAAGAGACAATAAAGCTCAATCTCATATATCTTACTTTATACTTTGCTTATTTTAAGCTTTTTCGGCGCGACCCGTTTTAAATTCAGTTCCTCTCTTTTACAGATGAACGTCATGTGACTCCCGTCCAAGATACGGCACAACGGAGACACAGGCGCAGACGTGCAGTAGGGACCCGTCCTGAAGGATTCTTTTTAGATTAAGACCCTGCGTAAACCTTTTTTTACTGTCTCTCGTTGCTACACATCCCCTGGTTTTTTCCTTTCTGTTTTAACCAAGGAGGAGGCTGGCGTCTTGGCATGTGGCCACGTCAGAATTTTTGCACGTACCTGGACACTAGGGGCTTTTTTAATAAAGAGTGTTGTTTCGCCCGCACTCATAAAGACCGAACACCTTAGGGAGTGTTCGGCGTCGCGAGTTTTGGCATTATATGCATCAACTCCGAATCATGTCTTTGGTCAAATGTTGGGTTGCCCGGCTCCTGAGTTCGGCTACCTTACATTCCGCTCTATCGGCTAAGGTAGCACCAGGAGAACTACTGCGATTGTGCCCCGGTTTGGCCAGGGCGAGCACCTCAGTAGAGAAAGCCGAAAACTGACTGTCATGATGTAGCATGAGACTGGTCAGCCACTTGATGACCTATCGGAATCTATCGGATTCCTCCGCTTTAACGAAGGACCGCTTCCCAGTCAGGCACATACGCGCCCCGAATTCGGACGAGCGCAGTTGCCACAAAGGAGCTACCTAAAGAGTCTCATTGTCAAACTCCTAAGGCTAAGTGAAAGTGTTAAAGCATTATAGTCCGGTTGCCTGGCCCGCTGCGCTATCACCTCCTTGGTAGGACCAAGACGTTGGGTTAAGTGTGAAAATGCGTCTTCTGCGAGCACCCCCGCACT
>NC_041382.1:205727026-205776105 GCF_002162155.2 Triticum dicoccoides
TAAAACGGCCGCATAGAAGGTGTTCACAATACTTGAAGGCACAAGTATAAAAAAGGCCACTACAGTTTATCAAAATACTACTTTTCAATTGCATATGCTATCATAACATAGCATCTTTCGAGCACTGCGTCTCTATTACACGAACGCCTTCAAGGACTTCCTGAAAATAGTGCTCGGAAGGTACTCGGCTTTTGTCCGAATCTCGGGACGCAACAACGGTGGTCTCCATTCCTGCCCAGTATGTCTTAACACGGGCAAGATCCATCCCTGCGCCCTCTATGCATGTTGACCTCTTCATTGCATTAATACACGGCACCGCGTCAAGGAATTGCTGCACCAAGCTGAAATAACTCTTCGGCTCCGATCTCCCAGGCCACAGATGACCCATGACGTACTTCATGGCGAGTCCGGACAATCTATTCAGCTCGGCCCATTGAGCCAGGCGATCATCCACTCACAGTGGACGCTCTGGATTATGGAACTGTGACCAGAAAAGCTTTTCCACTTCGCGGTCTTCCAGATCTCGGAAGTGTTCGGTCGCATCAGCAGCACTTGCTGCCAAATCCAGATAGGTGTCCTCCACACTCCACATCCGGTCCAACGGAGCAAACTTCGGATCATAAACCTTCCTCCGCAGCATAAAGGGCTTTCCAGCCGCAATCTGTTCGGCCTGACACAACTCCTCTTTCGCAGCTCTCATCGCAGAGCGAGCGTCCTTGGCATCGGCAACAGCCTTCTCTAAGTCCGTCTGTCTCGCCCGATCTTCTTTCTCAAGAAGTTGGCAACGGTCTGCAGTGCTCTTTAACTTCTCGGCCATCTCTTCTCTGCTTCGGGAGTGAGCAGCCTGTTCGGCTCTCAGCTCTTCAAGGGCCTTCTTGGCAGCCGCATCGCTTTTTCTGGCTTGCTCCTTCGCTCGGGCAAGCTCTACACTAAGATTTTCCACGGCGGCCGTACCATCTGCGTCAAGCACACACATTGTAAGACACTGGCATGAAGCTCCTCTTACCTGATGCCGCCCGAAGAATTACATACCTTGAGCCTCATCAAGCCGCTTGTTGACAAGCGCGATGTCGGCATCTGCCACGTCCAGTTGTCGCTTTAGTTCGGCAACATCATCAGTTCGGCTTGATACCGGACACCTCGCCACCTACATTCAAAGGCGACATCTTAGACCTGGGATTATGATCCTCTGCGTGCCGTCATTACTTGACAACGCGCAGAGTCTCAGGGGGTACTATCTACACAGGGCGCATCTTACTTATGCGCAACTTACAAAAGTGTACATTATCTAACGTACCTCAAAACCCGTCAGTAAACTTTTGACGGCCTCATGCAATCCGCTTTCTACGGATGAAATCCTTTCAATCACCGTGCCCATCAATGCACGATGCTCTTCTGAGATAGGAGCTCGTCCCAGCAGAATCTTTAGTTCCTCTGGCCGAGCACCAGACGGTGCCGGACATGTCCTATGGCCTCTTTCAAAGGCCGGACACGGAGAACCTCGGGGGGCCACATAGCTATCTTCCGCCCCTGCCGGATTCAGAGAAACCCTCCGCGACAAGACCTCAGGGTCGCCCGCCTCGCTGGGCGGCACGGCAGAGGGAGGCGTTCCGCTCTCCATCATTTCCGAAAGAAGGTCCCCCGAAGACGAGCTCTGCTGCGAAGGACTAAGGTCCGATCTACAAGGTAAAATTTCGGTTAATCTTCTCAGATATAAAATCAAGGATTTCTCTCATCCCTCAAAAGGAAAATCTTTTCTCCACTTACGGCTCGCTGGAGGGCTGATCCCCTTGAGGGCGTAGTCTGGCCAAGGAACTCCCTGGCGTCGGACCCTCTGACGAGGATTTTCTCCCCCGTTTTGAGGCCATGGTTTCCGGGTCGTCAGAGGCGGCTCTCTTCTTCCCCTTAGGAGAGGGATTGTCTCCTCCCTTCGGAGCAGCCTCCTTCGAGGAGGCCATAGCTTCCTTGTCCTCCCCCTCCAAAGGCATTATCTCCAGCATCCTGACCAACACGGGATCCGGCCTGGTTTCAGGAAGGGGAGCCGGACACCTGATCAGCTTCGCCTTCGCTATCCACTCCTGTTTAAAAGGACGACTCTTTTATGGGCAAGTTTATGACAATTATACGGATAGAAGGTCCGGGCACAGGGTTGCTTACTTGAGTATCCGGGCGATGGCAGCTTACGCCTGCGTCCTCGGTTGAATCCGGACACATCTCTTGTGATCCGAAGAACATTCTATACATCTCCGCGGGCATTGCGCCCATAAAATTCTGGAGAACTCGCGGTCCCTCTGGATTAAACTCCTACAGGCGAAGGGGGCGACGTTGGCCGGGCAATATTCGGCAAATCAGCATAACCTGCATCACCTTGACCAAACTGAGGTCTCCTTCCAAGAGATCCTTAATTCGGCCCTGTAACAGGGGCACGTCTCTGGGCAAACCCCAATCTAATCCTTTGTTGACCCATGACGCTAGCCGTGGTGGGGGACCCGAGCGAAAGGTAGGAGGCGCCGCCCACTTGGCACTCCTGGGAGCGGTGATATAGAACCACTCTCGTTGCCACAAGCCGAGCTCCTCTTGAAAGGAGCCCTCGGGCCATGGAGCATCGGCATTCTTACAGATGACGACACCTCTGCACTCTGCGTGCTGTCCCTTGATCATCTTCGGCTCCACTCCAAAAGTCTTGAGCCATAAACTGAAGTGAGGAGTAACGCGGAGGAACGCTTCGCACACAATGATGAATGAGGAAATGTGGAGGATGGACTCCGGAGCTAAGTCATGAGATTCCAGCCCGTAGTAAACCAGCAGCCCCCTCACGAAGGGATCCATCGGGAAGCCTAACCGCCGAAGGAAGTGAGACATGAATACTACGCTCTCACCGGGCTGGGGACTGGGAATAGCCTGCCCTTGAGCAGGCAACCTATGCGGAATTTTGGCGGTCAAGAACTTAGCCTCTCTCAACTTTAGCACGTCCTCCTCCATGACGGAGGAAGGCATCCATCGGTCTTGAAGGTCGGAACCGGACATTGTCGAAAGTCCGAAGCGCCTGGAATCTGAAGCCTAGGGTGATGGAACTCGAGGCGACGGGCGAACTCGTTTTGAGATTGAAAAAAAAGGGTAAGGCCTTGGTCTCTTTATAAGAGGTCGAATACCAGGAGCCCTCCCCGTAACCGATTAGGACTCGCCTTTAATCGAGAAAACATGCTAACGGGCACGATTGGGTTACCCACGTCCGTATTGATGAGAATCCCGTAAGTAAAGGGGACACGATCTCTGCTTTAACAAGACATGCCAAGGAAACCGCCTCACAAAACATGCTGAGGTGGAAAAGTAAAAACGATTCGAGTAAAAGACTTGGCTGTAGTGTGATGGCGCACTGCAGAATACGTCAGCAGATTTGATTTGTGTTAATATTATTCTCTCTATGGCAATATGTGGAAACTTATTTTATAGAGCCGGACACTACTCTTAGTGTTTACCATCTTCTACGAAGGACTTGGAGGAGGAACCCGCCTTGCAATGCCGAAGACAATTTGCGCGCCGGACTCGTCGTCATTGAAGCCTGGTTCAGGGGCTACTGAGGGAGTCCTGGATTAGGGGGTGTTCGGGTAGCCGGACTATACCTTCGGCCGGACTCCTGGACTATGAAGATACAAGATTGAAGACTTTGTCCCGTGTCCGGATGGGACTTTCCTTGGCGTGGAAGGCAAGCTTGGCGATGCGATATTCAAGATCTCCTACCATTGTAACCGACTCTGTGTAACCCTAACCCTATCCGGTGTCTATATAAGCCGGAGGGTTGTAGCCCGTAGAGGATCAACTCCATACACAATCATACCATAGGCTAGCTTCTAGGGTTTAGCCTCCTTGATCTCGTGGTAGATCTACTCTTGTACTACCCATATCTTCAATATTAATCAAGCAGGAGTAGGGTTTTACCTCCATCGAGAGGGCCCGAACCTGGGTAAAACAAAGTGTCCCCTGTCTCCTGTTACCATCCGACCTAGACGCACAGTTCAGGACCCCCTACCTGAGATCCGCCGGTTTTGACACCGACAAAGGGACTCCAGATCAGCCCTCCCGAGAGAGATTATGGCATGGCGGCGGCTCCGTATCATAAAACACGGTGAATCCTTCTCCCTTATTTTTTCTCCCCGAACACGAATATATAGAGTTGGAGTTGAGGTCGAAGGAGCACCAGGGGGCCCATGAGGCAGGGGGCACACCCAAGGGGTAGGTGCGCCCCCACCCTCATGGACAGGGTGTGGCCCCCCTGGCCTTGATTATTTCGCCAGTATTTTTTATATATTCCAAAAATAATCTCCGTTGATTTTAAGGTCATTCCAAGATCTTTTATTTCTGCAGAAAAATAACACCATGGCAATTCTGTTGAAAACAGCGTCAGTCCGGGTTAGTTCCATTCAAATCATGCAAGTTAGAGTCCAAAACAAGGGCAAAAGTGTTTGAAAAAGTAGATACGTTGGAGACGTATCATGTACTTGAGCATGATCTGGGATAAATCCCATGGAAATGTCATTCCGAAGCTTATGGAGGACATCATGCGGGAGATAGAACTGTTGACAAGTTATTGCAATCTGGTTTTTATTGACCTACTATCTTCAAGGATGCCCGTAAGTTTGTTTTATCTTGTACTCACAAGAACTTCCCTCTCGGAGGGGGAAATCATCATCATTGTCATCATCGACAACTCTCCCATCTTCGGGAGGGAAATCTCCATCAACATCTTCAACAACACCATCTCGTCTCAAACTCGAGTTCATCTCGTGTTCAATCTCTGTACCGGAACCTTAGATTGGTACTTGTGGGTGACTGGTAGTGTTGATTACATCTTGTAATTGATTACTATATGGTTTATTTGGTGGAAGATTATATGTTCAGATCCATTATGCTATTTAATACCCCTCAGATCTTGAGCATGATTATTATTTTTGAGTAGTTAATTTTGTTCTTGAGGTCACGGGAGAAATCTTGTTGCAAGTTATAATGTGAACTTGATATGTGTTCAATATTTTGATGATATGTATGTTGTGATTCCCTCAGTGGTGTCATGTGAACGTCGACTACATGACACTTCACCATATTTGGGCCTAAGGGAATGCATTGTGGAGTAGTTATTAGATGATGAGTTGCTAGAGTGATAGAAACTTAAACCCTAGTTTATGTGCTACTTCTAAGGGGCCGATTTGGATCCAAAAGTTTAATGCTATGGTTAGATTTTATCTTAATACTTTTCTCGTAGTTGCGGATGCTTGCGAGGGGGTTAATCATAAGTAGGAGGTTTGTTCAAGTAAGAACATCACCTAAGCACTGGTCCACCCACAAATCAAATTGTCAAAGTAGCGAACATGAATCAAACCAACATGATGAAAGTGACTAGATGAAATTCCTGTGTACCCTCAAGAACGCTTTGCTTATTATAAGAGACTATTTTGGCATGTCCTTTGCTATAAAAGGATTGGGCTACCTTTCTGCACTTTATTTACGTTACCATTACTTGCTCGTTACAAATTATCTTTCTATCAAACTACTCGTTAGTTACAATTTCAGTGCTTGCAGAGATTACCTTGCTAAAAACCACTTGTCATTTCCTTCTGCTCCTCGTTGGTTTCGACACTCTTACTTATCGAAAGGACTACGATTGATCCCCTATACTTGTGGTCATCAACGAGCAATCCTTTGGTTTTCCTAAGATTCTTCTCAAGCATTTCAAGCTCATCATGTTGAGATTTTGCAATCTTGACAAGTTTAGCATGGGTAATGTATTTAGGAGAATATCCATTCATGGATTTTTGGTGTTTTGCTGATACCTGATCCTTAGATGGCTTTGCCATAAGACAGAAGGCAATTGGTTCATCATCGCTTGAAGCATCATCATCGGTATCTGATTCAAGTGAATTGTCTGAAGATTCATAGGCAATGAAGACATTGCTCCTTCCTATTCTTCTACGAGCTCTTCATCATCTGATTTTGATTCGAAAGATTTCTCAGATTCAGATTCCAGGGTCATATCAGCACATGCTCTATTCAGACATGGTATTCTCTTCATATTTGATTCGATGGTTGCTCTTGCTTTCACGTTAGTGACTGGTCTCGTCGAAGAGGGTGAGGAAGATTTAATTTTCTTCGAGAGCTTCATGTGATGATCCATTCGAGTAAATCCACTACAGTGAAGATATTTCCATCTGTTACTTGGTTTTCCTTCCCAGCTAGGATAGTCTGCTATAAGATGACCGAATAGTTTGCATTTGAAGCACTTCATTTCTTTCAGAGGTAACTTTGTTGATGATTTATGCAAGTCGAATTCGTCATCATTTGTGAGGCACAAGTTTTGTCTTTTGAGATCACTTAGCCTTTCTGTGAGCATGAGATCACTTAGCCTTTCTGTGAGCATTTCAAGTTCCCTTTTGATAGTGTGTTGATTTTTGACATCTTCTTCTTGTGAGCTGCCATAGTGAGAAAGGATTTCCCCTTCACCTTCTGAAGAAGGTTCTTGATCTACATTTTCTAGTTCCATCTTTTCTTCATGAATTGACAATAGCGTCATGACCTCTACATAGTGAAGATCTTCATAGTCTGGTCTTTGCTTGATTTCTGCTATGATGGAATGGAAAGTTGTATCAAGAGTTCTTAGCAACTTGTTGACCACATCTCCATAGGTAATATCAGTTACTCCTCGTTGATGTAGTCTTTCGACAATGTTTGTCAATCGATCAGTGAGTTCCATAGCACTTTCCTTACGTAGACTTCTAAAGCCAGTAAACATAGCATGAAGCATTTAAGTGTGAGGATCTGATCGGGCAATGAATTCTTCATGAGCATTTTTTATAGCATCCCAAAGTTGCTTTGCTGTGTCGAGCATTTGGAATCGAAAGAAAATGTCTTTCAAGAGATTGCTACAGATGATATGTTTTGCTGGAGCATCCAACTATAGATTGTCTTTGTCGTTGGAATTGGGATCATCCGGTTGCTAAATGGTGTATCCATTTTCCACAATCTGCCACAGATCAAAGTTGATAGCTTGAATTCTGATTCTCATTCTTTCTTTCCACTAGAGATAGGCATTTCCATCGAAGATAGGAAATCTTTCAGAGTGCGAGGATCTACCTGCATACGACATACTCAAAACTCCAAGGACCTTAGACCTTTAATAAACAGAGACAAGGAGTACCCGATCTAATACAAATTGTTAGGGTCGAGAGTATATCGACCATAGGGGGTGAATTAGAGATTAAAAAATTCTTGTGACTATTTTGAACAGATCCCAAACACAGCAGCGGAAATAAGGTACGATGGAAAACAACTCAATCAAGCATGATGTTCGGGTGCATATTCTTCGATGTAGGAAGCAATTATGGCACGGGCTTGTGATAACACAGGATTGATAACAACGATAGTAATGCAACAGGCAATCACATGAAGTAACATGAGATAAAACATAACATGAACAGTGAAAGAAAACTATGATAAGTTAACACAGATGAACCAAAGAATATGATAGTGATGATAAAGACAAGTCATGAGAATGCAATAGGATGAACACAATGATATCAGATGTGAGCAATAGAGATCATCGACGCGAACAGAAATTACAATAGATGATAATGATCGGATAAACTATCAACACAGATGACGAAGGTAAACCGCTGAAGGAATTGCAGTAAAGTAGAATGAACCACTGGTGCTCGAAGGCGACAGAAGAATTTGGTAGACTAGTTCACCCTTCTGCCAAAGGGCTACGGCTGGTTGGGGGGGCTGTGACTTAACATGGAAGATAAACTCTCTTCACCGTATTCTCCTTCAACATAGAGCTGATCAGACTCTGGTTGATTTCACTCGTGGTAGATACTTGTCGGTGATCTCCAAACCTTCGGTCGACCTTTGCGAACTACAATCACTCTTGGTTGTTGAAGATCTTACTCGGTGAAGACAACATCTCTTCAACACTCAAGCTGTCACCTATCCATCCAAAGAGTGCACAACTGTCAAGAGTAATAGGTACAAGAACTCTAACTCAGAGCTGCTATCATGCTAAACCACTGTCTAAGTTTGGGCTCTTGATTTTTCCCTCGGTGGATCTTAAACTCAAATCACTTGGAGAGGGGATGCTCAAATCAATCTTCTCAGAAATCTTAAGCGGAGCAGCCAACGGGCAACTTTGGAGCGGGGTGGCTATTTATAGCCGCAACCTTCCTGTAACGCCCAAGATGCGGCTATATCCCCCACATGTTGAGGCACGATGTAGAGGCATAACCGCATTTTGGTATTGTTGCAAGAAGGGTCATCTTCACAAAATCCCATGTAATGAACAAGGAAGTAAATAATTGGCTTACAATCGCCACGTCACACAAAGATCAAATAATTCATACATCATTCAGAGTACACACAAAGTCCGACTACGGACGAATCCAAATGAAAATAAGACAACCCCAAATGCTAAATCCCGATTGTCCCAACTGGGCACCACTACTGATCATCCGGAAACGAAACATAGCAACGCCCAAGGTCTTCGTCGAACTCCCACTTGAGTTCAGTGGCATCACCTGCATTGGTATCATTGGCACCTGCAACTATTTTGGTAGTATCTATGAGTCACGAGGACTCAACAATCTCAAAACCCGTGAGATCAAGACCATTTAAGCTTATAGGTAGGATGTGGTTATGAGGTGGAGTTGCAGCAAGCACTAAGAAAATATGGTGGCTAACATACAAGTACAAGAGTAAGATGAGAAACTACGTAACAGTCGTAAGCTAAAAGTGATCAAGAAGTGATCCTGAACCACTTACGTTCATACATAACCCAACCATGATCACTTCCCGAACCTCATCGAAAAGAGACCATCACAGTTACACACGCGGTTGATGCATTTTAATTAATTCAAGTGTCAAGTTCTCTACAACTGGATATTAACAAATTCCCATCTGCCACATAACCGCGGGCACGGCTCTCGAAAGTTTATACCCTACAGGGGTGTCCCAACTTAGCCCATCACAAGCTCTCACGATCAACGAAGGATACTCCTTCTCCTGGAACAACCGATCAGACTCGGAATCCTGGTTACAAGACATTTCGACAATGGTAAAACAAGACCAGAAAGACCGCCCGATGTGCCGACAAATCCTGATAGGACTCGCACGTATCTCGTTCTCAGGGTACACCAGATGGGCCAGACGTCGGGTTGGCTGAGACCTTGGTTGCCCAGGGGCGCCGGACATCGCCCAGGTAGGACCAGCACTCAGAGAAACACTGGCCCGGGAGTTGAATTAAGATAATCCTCGGGTTAATTACTCCGTAGGAAAATTTTAGTTGTTATTTGGCAAATGGTAAAAACCAAGGTTGGGCCTTGCTGGAGGAGTTTTATTCAAAGCGAACTGTCAAGGGGGTCTCATAACCCCAACCGCCTAAGGAAGGAACATAACACCGGTATGACGGAAAACTAGGGCGTCAAGAGTGGAACAAAACACCGAGCAAAAGGCCAAGCCTTCCACCCTTTGCCAAGTATATAGATGCAGTAATTAAAATAAGATATATTGTGATATCCCAACATATCCAAGTTCCAAGATGGAACAACCTGCAAGGCACCTGCAACTAGCAATGCTATAAGAGGGGCTGAGCAAAAGTGCTATCATAGCCAAAACAACGGTTTGCTAGGAAGGTGGGTTAGAGGCTTGACATGGCAATATGGGAGGCATCATAAACAAGTGGTAGGTAGCACGACATAGTGATAGAGTTGTCGTAAGCTTGCTCCTCATAAACGTACTCGACAGGATCCTTGTTCACGAACTCGTCTCCCGGCTCTACCCAAAGCAAGAACACAAGCAACGAAACAACAATCAATCACGGTGCAATGCACAAGCAACATGATGCAAGACATGGCATGGGATGCATGGTATGATGTGTAATGCATATGGGTACTTCGGAAGGGAAAATACGATCAAGGCATCAACTTGGCAAACCGGGTATGCCACTGGAAAGATTAAGAGATTTCGGTCAAAAACGATATAAGGATCACCGGAAACGGATGCACGGTTTGCAAATTATGAGCAAAACAAGAACAATGCAAAACTGCGCTTAATAGCAACATATCACTTAAAATGCATCATTAAACTATGCTAAAGCACTCCAACATAGCAACAAAGCACACGGCAGGCAAATACAGATGAAGCTCTACAAATTATGAACACTGAGCTCCTGTTAGAACTCACTATAACAAGCCAAAATCTGCATGGAAAAAATGCAAATGATAACAACTAAACATACTTGGTGAAAATACTAAACATAGCATAAACAACATCGGCTAGCAATGTTTAGAGCTTGTAAACAACATGCTATAGGAACATATCATGGCAAACAAAGGCATGTCATGCTATTACTAAAGGCAATGAACAAAACACCCTTACTGAACTTGAGCCAAAGATGCAGAAAAGATGGTAGTATCAATGCAAACATGGCAAGTGATATAAACAGATTCAGACTTAGTTAAAAAACATGGCATGGCAGAAACAGTTTCATGATAGCAACTTTGCAAGCTCATGCCACTCACCACATAACATTTCATGGAATAATAAGGTAACCAGCAGTAAGAAGACACATTTATGAAGCTCAACATGGCAATAGCATAGTCATAGGGTGCATGGATCACTAGCAAAACACATGGCAAAAATGCACTTCTTGTTAACAAACTGACAGCAACAATATTTAGCAAAAGGAGAGCATGGTAATGACAAGCTACAATACCCCATAATTACAACCAGCGGCATGAATGGAAATAGCATAACCATATCTTCAAAACATTCTGACTGAACTTCATCAAAATATGCATGGATCTACTTATGACAACAAGTCAACATAACAACTAATGTGACAGGAAAAGACTTAGCAGAAAAACTAAGTAGCTGAAAACAGCAACATCATGTGCTTCGCATACTTGTGCTAGTCACCACAGATCTCATAAAAATACAAGGATTGCACCACTGTAAAGATGGCATGAAGGTTCTCCTAAAACATGTAGACATGATGCCCAAAGGATGCACGCACAAAATGCTATGAAAATGACAAATCAGTAAGTTGTGATGGATTCCAGCAGACAACATCATTTAGCACTTTTGAAATGAAGATTAGGGCATCAATATGGACAATATCATTCAAGCAAATGACACTAGCATGTAGAGCATCACGAGAGGAACATCTTGATATATCATATGCGTAAATCGGAGCTACGGGCACGAAGATGTGACATGATGAATGGGCACACATGGAATTGCAGATCTAGAACTTAGAAGAATTTCGACCTCGTGGAGAAGTGGACGAGTGATAACCCACAAGTATAGGGGATCGCAATAGTTTTCGAGGGTAGAGTATTCAACCCAAATTTATTGATTCGACACAAGGGGAGCCAAAGAATATTCTCAAATATTAGCAGCTGAGTTGTCAATTCAACCACACCTAGAAAACTTAATATCTACAACAAAGTATTGAGTAGCAAAGTAGTATGATAGTAGCGGTAATGGTAGCAAAAGTAATAGTTTTGGTTTTATAGTGATTGTAACAATAGCAACGGAAAAGTAAATAAGCAAAGATCAAAATGTGAAAAGCTCGTAGGAAACGGATCAATGATGGATAATTATGTCAGATGCGATTCCTCATGAAACAGTTATAACATAGGGTGACACGGAACTAGCTCCAGTTCATCAATGTAATGTAGGCATATATTCCGAATATAGTCATACGTGCTTATGGAAAAGAACTTGCATGACATCTTTTGTCCTACCCTCCCGTGGCAGCGGGGTCCTATCGGAAACTAAGGGATATTAAGGCCTCCTTTTAATAGAGTACCGGACCAAAGCATTAACACTTGGTGAATACATGAACTCCTCAAACTACGGTCATAACTGGTAAGTATCCCGATTATTGTCACTTCGGGGTTAACGGATCATAACACATAATAGGTGACTATAGACTTGCAAGATAGGATCAAGAACTCACATATATTCATGAAAACATAATAGGTTCAGATCTGAAATCATGGAACTTGGGCCCTAGTGACAAGCATTAAGCATAGCAAAGTTATAGCAACATCAATCTCAGAACAAAATGGATACTAGGGATCAAACCCTAACAAAACTAACTCGATTACATGATAAATCTCATCCAAACCATCACCGTCCAGCAAGCCTACGATGGAATTACTCACGCACGACGGTGAGCATCATGAAATTGGTGATGGAGGAAGGTTGATGATGACGATGGCGACAGATTCCCCTCTCCGGAGCCCCGAAGGGACTCCAGATCAGCCCTCCCGAGAGAGATTAGGGCTTGGCAGCGGCTCCGTATCATAAAACGCGATGAATCCTTCTCTCTGATTTTTTCTCCTCGAACATGAATATATAGAGTTGGAGTTGAGGTCGGTGGAGCACCAGGGTCCCACGAGGCAGGGGGCACGCCCAGGGGGGTAGGCACGCCCCCACCCTCGTGGACAGGGTGTGGGCCCCCTGGCCTTGATTCTTTTGCCAGTATTTTTTATATATTCCAAAAATATTCTCCGTTGATTTTCAGGTCATTCCGAGAACTTTTATTTCTGCACAAAAATAACACCATGGCAATTCTGTTGAAAACAGTGTCAGTCCGGATTAGTTCCATTCAAATCATGCAAGTTAAAGTCCAAAACAAGGGCAAAAGTGTTTGGAAAAGTAGATATGATGGAGACGTATCAACTCCCCCAAGCTTAAACCTTTGCTTGTCCTCAAGCAATTCAGTTGATGAACTGAAAGTGATAAAGAAAAACTTTTACAAACTTTGTTTGCTCTTGTTGTTGTAAATATGTAAAGCCAACATTCAAGTTTTCAGCAAAGATTATGAACTAACCATATTCACAATAACATTAGGTCTCATGTTTACTCATATCAATGGCATAATCAACTAGTGAGCAATAATAATAAATCTCGGATGACAACACTTTCTCAAAACAATCATAATATGATATAACAGGATGGTATCTCGCTAGCCCTTTTTGAGACCGCAAAACATAAATGCAGAGCACCCCTGAAGATCAAGGGCTGACTGGAAATTGTAATTTATGGTAAAAGAGATCCAGTCATACTCAATGTAAACTAATAGTAATTCATGCAAATGACAGCGATGCTCTCGAACTGGTGCTTTTTAATAATAGGATGGTGACTCAACATAAAAGTAAATAGATGGGCCCTTCGCAGAGGAAAGCAGGGATTTGTAGAGGTGCCAGAGCTCGATTTTGAAATAGAGATAAATAATATTTTGAGTGCTATACTTTCAATTTCAACATAACAATCGAGAGATCTCGATATTCTCCATGCTACACACATGATAGGCGGTTCCCAAGCAGAATGGTAAAGTTTATACACCCCCACCACCAACAAGCATCCATCCATGGCTTGCCCGAAACAACGGGTGCCTCCAACTAACAACAATCCTGGAGGAGTTTTGTTTGCAATTATTTTGATTTGATTTGAACATGGGACTGGGCATCCCGGTGACCAGACATTTTCTCGTGAGTGAGGACCGGAGTCCATTCCTCTTGAGAATAATCCGCCTAGCATGGAAGATACAAACAACCCTAGTTGATACGTGAGCTATTCGAGCATAGAAAACAGAATTTCATTTGAAGGTTTAGAGTTTGGCACATACAAATTTACTTGGGACGGCAGGTAGATACCGCATATAGGAAGGTATGATGGACTCATATGGAATAACTTTTGGGTTTATGGAGTTGGATGCACAAGCAGTATTCCCGCTGAGGGAGTCCTGGATTAGGGGGTCTCTGGATAGCCGCACTATATCCTTTGGCCGGACTATTGGACTATGAAGATACAAGATTGAAGACTTCGTCTCGTGTCCGGATGGGACTTTACTTGGCGTGGAAGGCAAGCTAGGCAATACGGATATGTATATCTCCTCCTTTTGTAACCGCCCTTGTGTAACCCTAGCCCCCTCCGATGTCTATATAAACCGGAGGGTTTTAGTCCGTAGGACAACATACAATCATACCATAGGCTAGCTTCTAGGGTTTAGCCTCTCTGATCTCGTGGTTGATCAACTCTTGTAATACTCATATCATCAAGAACAATCAAGCAGGACGTAGGGTATTACCTCCATCAAGAGGGCCCGGACCTGGGTAAACATCGTGTCCCCTGCCTCCTGTTACCATCCGCCTTAGACGCATAGTTCGGGACCCCCTACCCGAGATCCGCCGGTTTTGACACCGACATTGGTGCTTTCATTGAGAGTTCCACTGTGTCGTCATCATAAGGAAGATGGTTCGCCTCGTTGTCAAGGACAACATCACCTCTGGGGGAGCCCTGGTTGTAGGCCAAACCCTCCGACTAGGCGGCTTCGTCATGACCGCACGCTCGGCCGCTGCGCTGACGATGACCTCTCGGGTCATTGAAAATAGCCTCCACATCGGCTCAAAATTTGCCGAGGAGATGGATCCAATGGAGCTCTCCTCTTTGAACGAGCTCTTGGATCGCATTGCCGCTCTGGGAGTCACTATGGACTACGATCGGATCGGGCTTAAACCCGACCAAAGGGAGATTTACTCTCCTCCGGTCACCCATCAGATAGTGGTGGTGGAGGAGCAATGCGGTAATTCTCCCTCTATCCTGAGGACGAACTATGTCCGGATTTCCGAGCTCTCCGAACAGGATACTCGCTCACGGGAGGATGCCGCCCTAACCCTAAATCCAGAATCTGGCCGCATACCGAACCCGCAGGGCAACATCCCGGAGCCCGAACTTCCAAGATCGGAAACTCCCCTGCCCCGGGATCACAGATTGGGTCAAGGTCTGGACTTAAATCCACCCACCCACCTAGATACAAACTATCTTTCCCACATTAGGCAAGCGCCCCAAGAGACAGTACATCACTATTGGGCCAGATTCCTCCTTGTAATGAACAAGGTCAAGGACTGTCGCGAGGAAGATGCAATTTCGTTCTTTTGCAATAATTGCACGGACAAGGGAGTCCTCAACGCCATAAGTCGCCGTAACGTAGCACACTTCGCTGACTTGGCGGACATAGTACGGAAATATTGTGCGATGGAAAGTGCCTGGAAAACCCAAACACAATTTTGGGATAATCCAGCTCTGACAAAACCCCCAGTCCGAACTAAAAGTGCGCACTCTCATAAGTCGCCCGACTCAATTACAAAGAAGCAAAAGCCCACTACAGGGTGCGGAACCGTATTGGAGGGATGGCTCAACGGGCCCTGCAAAATCCATAGTACAGCGGATACCATATCAACACACAGCCTTAGAGCATGTTGGGTACTCCGGCAGGTGGCCAAAAGCGGTGAGGATCTTCTCACCCAAAATACCTCAGAGCACCTTCCCATGGATAACAACACAATATTAACGATCTTCGAGACCTTCGCCTCAAATAATAGGCGTAAGCGAGCACTCCGCGGCCTTGCCGAAGTCTGCCATGTGGCAGCAATAAATCCATGGAGCGACACGGCTATCGCCTTCAACTCCAGTGACGAACCTAAATTCCGAACAGCCCGAGCACCAGCCGCTTTGGTCCTCAGTCCAATTGTGGATGGCTTTCGGCTCACTAAGGTGCTCACGGATGGCGGCAACGGATTAAACCTCATCTATGAGGAAACTCTCCAAAAAATGGACATAGACAGCAACCATATTGAGCAAAGCAGTACGACCTTCCGAGGAATCATCCCTAGTCGAGAGGCACGTTGCACTGGGAAAATTACACTTGATGTGGTATTCGGCACTCCAGAGAATTACAGGTCCGAAGAAATTACATTCCAAGTGGCCCCGTTCAGTAGCGGATACCACGCCCTTCTAGAGCGGGAGGCATTCACGATTTTTCAAGCCATACCCCATTACGGGTACATGAAGCTCAAAATGCCCGGACCCAAGGGAATTATCACTCTAGCTAGTGATCTGGACATAGCACTTTGCGCCGAGAACAAAACAGCCGCACTAGCCCCCGAGGCATTATCCGAAGCCCTTGTGGTGGAGGAGTTAACCGCGCTGCGCTCCATGGTGGACAGGGATGACGTGATACTACACAAAAGATCCAAGTCCACCTCCTTTAAACCAGCGAACGAAATAGTTAAATTCCAAGTCCATCCAATGGACCCTACAAAAACAACATCCATTGGGGCACAGTTAGACCCCGTTGTAGACGCCGCACTATGGGAGTTTCTGCGCGAGAATTGGGATATATTCGCCTGGCATCCTTCAGACATGCCAGGAATCCCATGCAGATTGGCCAAGCATAGCCTTAATATTCTAAAAGGATTCAAGCCGGTCAAGCAGACTCTTCGGCGTTTCTCTGAACCTAAGCGGCAAGCCATGGGAGAGGAGCTGGCCAAGCTACTGGAAGCCGAATTCATATCAACGCATGATCCAGACATGTCTGGAAAAGCAGACCGGTAAGACTATGGAGGCATATGTAGACGATGTGGTCATTAAAACTAGACACGTTGACTCTTCAATAGACGACTTGAGGCTCACGTTCACCAATCTCCGAACATACGACATTAAGCTCAATCCGTAAAAATGTGTTTTCGGCGTTCCCGCCGGAAAGCTCCTGGGCTTCATCGTCTCCAGTAGGAGAATTGAAGCAAATCCGGCTAAAATCCAAGCTCTGTCACAGTTGGCTATCACAACTGACCTCAAGCAAATCCAGAAATTGACTGGATGCGTGGCGGCTTTAAGCCGCTTTATCTCCCGATTAGGAGAAAAGGCACTTCCCCTTTATCGCCTTCTTCGGTGCACCGAACACTTCGAGTGGACGGACGCAGCCACGGCCGGACTGGAAGAAATATGTATTGGAGGGCAAGAGTGACAGAAGCTTCAACCTAGCATAGAAATTGATGCATACGGGATTGAAGGGGGACCAATATATCTTAATGCTATGGTTGGGTTTTACCTTAATGAACATTAGTAGTTGCGGATGCTTGCCAATAGTTCCAATCATAAGTGCATAGAATTCCAAGTCAGGGATGACATGCTAGCAGTGGCCTCTCCCACATAATACTTTCTATCGGTCTAGTAAAGTAGTCAATTGCTTAAGGGCAATTACGCAACTCCTACCACTACTTTTCCACACTCGCTATATTTACTTTATTGTTTCTTTATCTAAACTGCCCCTACTTTTTATTTACGTACTCTTTATTATCTTGCAAACCTATCCAACAACACCTACAAAGTACTTCTAGTTTCATACTTGTTCTAGGTAAAGCAAACGTCAAGCGTGCGTAGAGTTGTATCGATGGTCGATAGAACTTGAGGGAATATTTTTTCTACCTTTAGCTCCTCGTTGGGTTCGACACTCTTACTTATCGAAAACTGTTGCGATCCCCTATACTTGTGGGTTATCAAGACCTTTTTCTGGCGCCGTTGCCGGGGAGAAATAGCGTGGGGTGAATATTCTCGTGTGTGCTTGTTTGCTTTATCACTAAGTAATTTTTATTTGCTGTTCTTAGTTGTTTTCTATCTTCAGTTATGGGTAGGAAATGCAAAATACCAAAAAAATTAGTTGTGCCTACTAAACCAATGGTTGAAAAACCACTCAAAATCTATCACACTGCTGAAGCTTATTACTTGGATCATCTTCGATCCCTATGTGCTCGTGCTGAAACCCCAACTAGCTTAGTTGAGGGCAAATCTTTAGATGAGCATGCTTGTTATGTGTGACACCGAATATCTGAAAAAGGGAAAACTTTACTGGATCAAATTCATCGTTTGCAATGCTATGCTTGGAATTTATGTGAAATATATGATTATACTTGTTGTTCTGAAGACCCTAAGAAACACCTTCCCTACCAATGTTTGTTTAGTGATAATGGAATCGTATCCTATTATGCTAAGGGTGTTTATAGTTACTATGATGTTCAACAAATTGAAGAATTTGTTGCTTCTAAGGGTGCTTACAAAATTGCTTCTTTGATTGAAAAGTATGATGCTACTCTTTACAAATCTGAAAATTTTGCCATACTTAAGTATTGCTGTGATAATTATGCTTCTAATGCCTATGTTGAACCATATATTGAGTACTACTCCGCTGTCGAAGAAGAGACTAATATTTTGCAGGAGTCTATGGAAGAAGAAATAGATGAAACAGTGAGCTCATTGGATGAAAAAGATGATGAGAAGAGCGAAGAACAAAAGTAGGAAGAGCGGATTAGCTACCCGTGCCCACCTTCTAATGAGAGTAACTCTTCAACTCATACATTGTTTAATTTCCCTTCGTGCTTACCGGAGGATGATTGTTATGATCCCGTTGATTCTTTTGAAATGTCCCTTTTTGATGATGCTTGCTATGCTTGTGGCCAATATGCCAATATGAATTATGCTTATGGAGATGAACTTGCTATAGTTCCTTATGTTAAACTTGAAATTGTTGCTATTGCACCCACGCATGATAGTCCTATTATCTTTTTGAATTCTCCCGACTACACTATATCGGAGAAGTTTGCACTTATTAAGGATTATATTGATGGGTTGCCATTTAACGTTGCACATGATGATTTTGATGAATATAATATGCATGTGCTTGCTTCTCCTACTTGCAATTATTATGAGAGAGGAACTATATCTCCACCTCTCTATGTTTCCAATATGACAAAATTGCAAGAAACTGTTTATACTATGCATTGGCCTTTACTATGTGTGCATGAATTGTTCTTTTATGACATGCCGACGCATAGGAAGAGAGTTAGACTTCGTCATTACATGATATATGTTACTTTGTGCTCACTACTAAATTAAAAATCATTGTTAATTAAAATTGGCTTTGATATACCTTGAGATCCGGGTGGATCCATTACTTGAGCACTATATGCCTAGCTTAATGGCTTTAAAGAAAGCGCTGCTAGGGAGACAACCCGGAAGTTTTAGAGAGTCATTTATTTCTTTTGAGTGCTTTTTTATAGTTTAAAAACAACAAAAATAAAGAGGAGAACCCAAAACTTTCTCAAAAAGGAAAGCGAAAGTGAGAAAGACAAGCATTGTTGAAGTGGGAGCTAGCCTTGAACTTTGTTCATGCTCACGAAAACTTTGTGAATCTTGATTACAGAAACTTTTAAATAAAAAATAATTACCCCCTTGTTCAATTCCATTATATTATAAAAATAATGTGCCAAGGTTTGCCTTTAGGATGTTTACATTTGCTTGATGGTTTGTACGGTGCAAGATAGAAACTTTGGCTGTAGTGCGCGATTTTACATTTTTAGCTGGAACATCAAATGGTTCTGATTATTTTTGCACTGTCGTACTATACAAATTTTTTATTTTTCCTAATTTTTGTAGAATTTTTAAGTATCATAAGTATGGTGAATGTTCAGATTATTACAGACTGTTCTGTTTTAGACAGATTCTGTTTTTGATGTATAGTTTGCTTGTTTTGATGAAACTATCGATTTTTATCAGTGGATTAAGCCATGGAAAAGTTATATTACAGTAGACACAATGCAAAAACAAAATATGAATTGGTTTGCAACAATACTTAGAGTAGTGATTTGCTTTATTATACTAACGGATCTTACCGAGTTTTCTGTTGAAGTTTTGTGTGGATGAAGTGTTCGATGATCGAGAAGGTCTCGATGTGAGAAGAAGGAAGAGAGGCAAGAGCTCAAGCTTGGGGATGCCTGAGGCACCCCAAGTAAATATTCAAGGAGACTCAAGCGTCTAAGCTTGGGGATGCCCTGGAAGGCATCTCCTCTTTCTTCAACAAGTATCGGTATGTTTTCGGATTCGTTTCGTTCATACGATATGTGTAATCTTGGAGCGTCTTTTGCATTTATTTTTCTTTTTTTTAATTTTATGCACCATGCTGGTATGAGATAGTCCTTGGTTGATTTATAGAATGCTCTATGCACTTCACTTATATCTTTTGAGTATGGCTTTATAGAATGCTTTATGTGCTTCACTTATATCATTTGAAGTTTGGATTGCCTGTTTCTCTTTACATAGACAACCGCCATTTGTAGAATGCTCTTTTGCTTCACTTATATTTGTTAGAGCGTGGGCATATCTTTTGTAGAAAGAACTAAACTCTCTTTCTTCACTTATATCTATTTAGAGAGATGGCGGGAACTGGTCGTTCACATGGTTAGTCATAAAATCCTACATAAAACTTGTAGATAACTGAATATGATATGTTTGATTCCTTGCAATAGTTTTGTGATATAAAGATGGTGATATTAGAGTCATGCTAGTGGGTAGTTGTGGATTAGTAGAAATACTTGTGTTGAGGTTTGTGATTCCCGTAGCATGCACGTATGGTGAACCGTTATGTAACAAATTTGGAGCATGAGGTATTTATTGATTGTCTTCCTTATGAGTGGCGGTCGGGGAGAGCGATGGTCTTTTCCTACCAATCTATCCCCCTAGGGGCATGTGTAGTAGTACTTTGCTTCGAGGGCTAATAAACTTTTGCAATAAGTATGTGAGTTCTTTATGACTAATGTTGAGTCCATGGATTATACACACTCTCACCCTTCCATCATTGCTAGCCTATCTAGTATCACGCAACTTTCGCCGGTACCATAAACCCACCATATAACTTCCTCAAAACAGCCACCATACCTACCTATTATGGCATTTCCATAGCCATTCCGAGTATATTTCCATGCAACTTTCATCATCATCATATACATGACTTGAGCATTCATTGTCATATTGCTTTGCATGATCGTAAGATAGCTAGCATGATGTTTTCATGGCTTGTCCGTTTTTTGATGTCATTGCTACGCTAGATCATTGCACATCCCGGTACACCGCCGGAGGCATTCATATAGTCATATCTTTGTTCTAGATATTGAGTTGTAATATTGAGTTGTAAGTAAATAAAAATGTGATGATCATCATTATTAGAGCATTGTCCCAGTGAGGAAAGGATGATGGAGACTATGATTCCCCCACAAGTCGGGATGAGACTCCAGACGAAAAAATTATAAAAAAGGGAAAAGAAAAAAATAAAAATAAAAGAGAAAGGCCATAAAAAAGGAAGGCCCCAAAAAAATGAGAGAAAAAGAGAGAAGGGACAATGCTACTATCCTTTTTCCACACTTGTGCTTCAAAGTAGCACCATGTTCTTCATATAGAGAGTCTCTTGAGTTATCACTTTCATATACTAGTGGGAATTTTCATTATATAACTTGGCTTGTATATTCCAACGATGGGCTTCCTCAAATGCCCTAGGTCTTCATGAGCAAGCAAGTTGGATGCACACCCACTTAGTTTTAGTTTGAGCTTTCATATACTTATAGCTCTAGAGCATCCGTTGCATGGCAATCCCTACTCACTCACATTGATATCTATTGATGGGCATCTCCATAGCCCGTTGATACGCCTAGTTGATGTGAGACTATCTTCTCCTTTTTTGTCTTCTCCACAACCACCATTCTGTTCCACCTATAGTGCTATATCCATGGCTCACGCTCATATATTGCGTGAGGGTTGAAAGTGCTGAAGCGTGTTAAAAAGTATGAACCAATTGCTCAGCTTGTCATCGGGGCTATGCATGATGTGAGTATTTTGTGTGAAGAAGATGGAGCATAGCCAGACTATATGATTTTGTAGGGATAACTTTCTTTGGCCTTGTTATTTTGAAAATACATGATTGCTTTATTAGTAGGATTGAAGTCTTATTGTTTTTATGTCAAATGATAGACTATTGCTTTGAATCACTCGTATCTTAATATTCATGCCATGATTAGATATGTGATCAAGATTATGCTAGGTAGCATCCCACATCAAAAATTATCTTTTTTATCATTTACCTACTCGAGGACGAGCAGGAATTAAGCTTGGGGATGCTGATACGTCCCGTCGTGTCTATAATTTTTGATTGTTCCATGCCAATATTATTCAACTTTCATATACTTTTGGCAACTTTTTGTACTATTTTTGGGACTAACATATTGATCCAGTGCCCCGTGCCAGTTCATGTTTGTTGCATGTTTTTTGTTTCGCAGAATATCCATATCAAATGGAGTCCAAACGGAATAAAAACTGATGGAGATTTTTTTGGAATATATATGATTTTTGGGAAGAAAAATCCACGCGAGACGATGCTCGAGGGGCCCACGAGGTAGGGGCGCGCCCCTGACCCTCGTGGCCACCCCATAAGGCGGTTGATGCCCATCTTTCGCCGCAAGAAAGCTAATTTCCGGATAGAGATCGTGTCAAAATTTCAGCCCAATCGGAGTTACGGATCTCCGGGAATATAAGAAACGGTGAAAGGGAAGAATCTGAGAATGCAGAAACAGAAAGAGACAGAGAGACAGATCCAATCTCGGAGGGGCTCTCGCCCCTCCCACGCCATGGAGGCCATGGACCAGAGGGGAAACCCTTCTCCCATCTAGGGAGGAGGTCAAGGAAGAAGAAGAAGGAGGGGGGCTCTCTCCCCCTCGCTTCCGGTGGCACCGGAGTGCCATCGGGGGCCATCATCATCACCGCGATCTACACCAACACCTCTGCCATCTTCACCAACATCTCCATCACCTTCCCCCATCTATCTACAGCGGTCCACTCTCCCACAACCCGTTGTACCCTCTACTTGAACATGGTGCTTTATGCTTCATATTATTATCCAATGATGTGTTGCCATCCTATGATGTCTGAGTAGATTTTCGTTGTCCTGTCGGTGGTTGATGTGTTGCTATGATTGATTTAATTTGCTTGTGGTTATGTTGCTGTCCTTTGGTGCCCATCATATGATTGCGCATGTGGATCACACCATAGGGTTAGTTGTATGTTGATAGGACTATGTATTGGAGGGCAAGAGTGACAGAAGCTTCAACCTAGCATAGAAATTGATGCATACGGGATTGAAGGGGGAACAATATATCTTAATGCTACGGTTGGGTTTTACCTTAATGAACGTTAGTAGTTGCGGATGCTTGCTAATAGTTCCAATCATAAGTGCATAGAATTCCAAGTCAGGGATGACATGCTAGCAGTGGCCTCTCCCACATAATACTTGCTATCGGTCTAGTAAAGTAGTCAATTGCTTAGGGGCAATTTAGCAACTCCTACCACCACTTTTCCACACTCGCTATATTTACTTTATTGTTTATTTATCTAAACAGCCCCTACTTTTTATTTACGTACTCTTTATTATCTTGCAAACCTATCCAACAACACCTACAGAGTACTTCTAGTTTCATACTTGTTCTAGGTAAAGCGAACGTCAAGCGTGCGTAGAGTTGTATCGGTGGTCGATAGAACTTGAGGGAATATTTGTTCTACCTTTAGCTCCTCGTTGGGTTCGACACTCTTACTTATCGAAAACTATTGCGATCCCCTATACTTGTGGGTTATCATTTCACTCTTGCAAGAGTTGCAAAAGCATCTGGGTATTGGCGTTGGTGGCTGCTGAGGGAGTCCTGGATTAGGGGGTGTTCGGATAGCCGGACTATACCTTCAGCCGGACTCCTGGACTATGAAGATACAAGATTGAAGACTTCGTCCCGTGTCCGGAAGGGACTTTCCTTGGCGTGGAAGGCAAGCTTGGCGATACGGATATTCAGATCTCCTACCATTGTAACCAACTCTATGTAACCCTAACCCTCTCCGGTGTCTATATAAACTGGAGGGTTTTAGTCCGTAGGACAACATACACATCAACAATCATACCATAGGCTAGCTTTTAGGGTTTAGCCTCTCTGATCTCATGGTAGATCTACTCTTGTACTACCCATATCATCAATATTAATCAAGCAGGACATAGGGTTTTACCTCCAACGAGAGGGCCCGAACCTGGGTAAAGCTTCGTGTCCCTTGCCTCCTGTTACCATCTGGCCTAGACGCACAGATCGGGACCCCCTACCCGAGATTCGCCGGTTTTGACACCGACATTGGTGCTTTCATTGAGAGTTCCTCTGTGTCGTCGCCGGCAGGCTCGATGGCTCCTACGATCATCGACAGTGATGCAGTCCAGGGTCTTCGGCGGCTTCGCACTGTGGGCCAATTCACTTGGCCATATGGAGCAGATCGAAAGGTACGCCCCTGGCCGTTAGGTCAGATTCGGAAGCTTAAACTACACGGCTGACATCCGCGGGGACTTGATCTTCGACGGAGTCGAGCCACTGCCGAGCACGCCGCACTGTCACGATGAGCTCTGCCACCGAACTGTGCCCTGGAGGCCGCACCCGCATCAGCTTCGACCCTTAATTCGGAGCCAACTGCGCCGATCGAGGATGGGCGGTTGGACGCCACCTCGGGGGCTGCGATCCCAACGGCGGTTGAGCCGAACGCCAGCCCCGTACTCTGCGAGACTCGTGACTCCAAGGAGCCGGACTCCTCTCCGGACTCCGAACCCTCCGTGCCCCTGCCAATCGAATCTGATTGGGCGTCGATCATGGAGTTCACTGCCACGGACATCTTTCAGCACTCGCCTTTCGGCAATATCCTGAAGACACTGAAGTCTCTCTCTTTATCAGGAGAGCCCTGGCCGGACTGCGGTCAGCAAGGTTGGGGCACAGACGATGAAGAAATTCAAAGCCCACCAACCACCCACTTTGTAGCCACTGTTGACGACTTAATCGACATGCTCGACTTTGACTCTGAAGACATCGACGGTATGGATGCCGATGAAGGAGATGACGAAGAACCAGCGCCTACTAGACCCTGGAAAGCCACCTCGTCATATGACATATACATGGTGGACACCCCAAAAGAGGGAGATGGCGATGGAACAGCGGAGGATGACCCCTCCATGAAACAGCCTAAGCGTCGGCGTCAGCGGCGCCGCTCAAAATCCCGCCAACACAAAAAAGGTGATTCCAGCATGGGAGATAATAATACTCCGGAGAGTGCTGAAGAAAACCCCCCTCCAGCAAGATTTAGCACAGGAGGATGGAGAAACCAGCCCTCATGAGAGAGCGGCAGACAGGGAGGTCGAGGACGATAATTATATGCCTCCCTCCGAAGACGAGGCAAGCCTCGACAACGATGAATTCGTCGTGCCAGAGGATCACGTTGAGCAAGAGCGTTTTCAACGCAGGCTTATGGCCACGGCAAGAAGCCTCAAGAAAAAACAGCAACAGCTCAGAGCTGATCAAGATTTGATGGTTGACAGATGGACTGAAGTCCTTGCGGCCGAAGTGAAGGAAATATGCCCTAGAGGCAATAATAAAGTTATTATTTATTTCCTTATATCATGATAAATGTTTATTATTCATGCTAGAATTGTATTAACCGGAAACATAATACATGTGTGAATACATAGAGAAACAGAGTGTCACTAGTATGCCTCTACTTGACTAGCTCGTTAGTCAAAGATGGTTATGTTTCCTAACCATGGACAAAGAGTTTTTATTTGATTAACGGTATCACATCATTAGATGAATGATCTGATTGACATGACCCATTCCATTAGCTTAGCACCCGATCGTTTAGTATGTTGCTATTGCTTTCTTCATGACTTATACATGTTTCGATGACTATGAGATTATGCAACTCCCGTTTGCCGGAGGAACACTTTGTGTGCTACCAAACATCACAACGTAACTGGGTGATTATAAAGGTGCTCTACAGGAGTCTCCAAAGGTACATGTTGGGTTGGCGTATTTCGAGATTAGGATTTGTCACTCCGATTGTCGGAGAGGTATCTCTGGGCCCTCTCGGTAATGCACATCACATAAACCTTGCAAGCATTGCAACTAATGAGTTAGTTGTGAGATGATGTATTACAGAACGAGTAAAGAGACTTGTCGGTAACGAGATTGAACTAGGTATTGAGATACCGACGATCGAATCTTGGGCAAGTAACATACCGATGACAAAGGGAACAACGTATGTTGTTATGCGGTCTGACCGATAAAAGATCTTCGTAGAATATGTAGGAGCCAATATGAGCATCCAGGTTCCGCTATTGGTTATTGACCGGAGACATGTCTCGGTCATGTCTACATTGTTCTCGAACCCGTAGGGTCCGCACACTTAAGGTTTCGATGACAGTTATATTATGAGTTTGTGCATTTTGATGTACCGAAGTTTGTTCGGAGTCCCGGATGTGATCACGGACATGACGAGGAGTCTCGAAATGGCCGAGACATAAATATTTATATATTGGAAGCCTATATTTGGATATCAGAAGTGTTCCGGGTGAAATCGGGATTTTACCGGAGTACCGGGAGGTTACCGGAACCCCCCAGGAGGTATATGGGCCTTAGTGGGCTTTAGTGGAAGAGAGGAGAGGCGGCCAGGGCTGGGCCGCGCGCCCCTCCCCCCTAGTCCGAATAGGACAAGGAGAGGGGGCGGCGCTCCCCCCCCTCCTTCTCTCTCTCCTCTTTCCCCTTCCTGAATCCTATTCCAACTAGGAAAGGGGGGGAATCCTACTCCCGGTGGGAGTAGGACTCCTCCTGGCGCGCCCTCCTCCTGGCCGGCCGCACCCCCCCTTTTGATCCTTTATATACGGGGGCAAGGGGCACCCCTAGACACACAAGTTGATCCGTGTGATCATATTCTTAACCGTGTGCGGTGCCCCCTTCCACCATAGTACTCGATAATATTGTAGCGGTGCTTAGGCGAAGCCCTACGACGGTAGTACATCAAGATCATCACCACGCTGTCGTGCTGACGGAACTCTTCCCCGACACTTTGCTGGATTGGAGTCCGGGGATCGTCATCGAGCTGAACGTGTGCTAGAACTCGGAGGTGCCGTAGTTTCGGTGCTTGATCGGTCGGGCCATGAAGACGTACGACTACATCAACTGCGTTGTGCTAACGCTTCCACTGTCGGTCTACAAGGGTACGTAGATCACACTCTCCCCTCTCGTTGCTATGCATCACCATGATCTTGCGTGTGCGTAGGATTTTTTTTGAAATTACCACGTTCCCCGACACGAAGAGCATAAACTCGAACGCCCCTCCAAGAGCTACCCAAAGCGCAGGTTGCTACCCCGATTAGAGGAGGAAGCACTTGATACGGCCGAACGGCCACCTTGTGGCCGCGACAGAGAGGCCTCCCGACCCTCCACTCAAGCCGCACCCCGTACCAAGGCATGGGAATATGCGCCAGACTTACGAGACATGTTGGAGGACAAGGCAAGGCAAACACGATCGATCTACGGATCGCGTGGGCACCCCACGACTCGAGACGGTAACCGTCACGCTGGCCACAAATTTGGCAGGGCCGAACACAGTAGACAAAGCTCATTGGAGCTACGTCATGATATCGCCCAGTACAGAGGCGCCGCACACCCACTATGCTTTACAGACAAAATAATGGATCATCAAATCCCCGAGGGTTTCAAACCCGTAAACATCGAATCATATGATGGCATAACCGATCCTGCGGTATGGATCGAGGATTATCTCCTTCATATCCACATGGCCCGCGGCGACGATTTCCACGCCATCAAATACCTCCCACTCAAGCTTAAAGGACCAGCTCAGCATTGGCTTAACAGCTTGCCAACAGGATCAATCAGTTGTTGGGAGGACCTGGAAGCCGCATTCCTTGACAATTTCCAGGGCACTTATGTGCGACCCCCAGACGCCGATGACCTAAGTCACGTAATTCAGCAGCCACAGGAATCGGCCAGGCAATTCTGGACATGGTTCCTAACAAAGAAAAATCAAATAGTCGACTGTCCGAACGCTGAGGCCCTAACAGCCTTCAAGCACAATATCCGTGACGAGTGGCTGGCCCGGCACCTCGGACAGGAAAAGCCGAAATTGATGGCAGCACTCACGACACTCATGACCCGCTTTTGCGCGGGAGAAGACAGCTGGCTTGCTCATAGCAACAATATGACCAAGAACCCTGGTAATTCGGACACCAGGGACATTAGTGGCAGGTCGCGTCGCAACAAGCAGAAGCGCCGCATTAACGGCGACAATGCTGAGGATACGGCAGCTAATGCCGGATTCAGAGGCTCTAAATCCGGTCAGCGAAAAAAGCCATTCAAAAGGAATCCGGTCAGGGATTGTTGGGTGTTCAAGCAGGCAGGCAAGTTAAACGCCGACAATGAAGATAAGGGGCTGCATAGCGATGACGACGAGGAGCCCCGGCCGCCGAACAAAAATGGACAGAAGGGTTTTCCCCCCAAGTGCGGACGGTGAACATGATATACGCAACCCACGTCCCCAAAAGGGAGCGGAAGCGCGCGTTAAGGGACGTATACGCGGTAGAGCCAGTCGCCCCAAAGTTCAACCATGGTCCTCCTGCCCGATCACCTTTGATTGAAGAGACCATCCCACTAGCATCCGTCATGGCGAATTTGCCGCATTGGTTCTAGACCCAATTATTGACGGATTTCATCTCACTAGAGTCCTTATGGACGGCGGCAGCAGCCTGAACCTGCTTTACCAGGATACAGTGCGGAAAATGGGCATAGATCCCTCGAGGATTAAGCCCACCAAAACGACCTTTAAAGGCGCAATACCAGGTGTAGAGGCCAACTGTACAGGCTCAGTCACACTTGAAGTGGTCTTCGGATCTCCGGATAATTTCCGAAGCGAGGAGTTGATCTTTGACATAGTCCCATTCCGCAGTGGCTATCACGCACTGCTCGGACGAACCGCATTCGCCAAGTTCAATGCGGTACCGCACTACGCATACCTTAAGCTCAAGATGCCAGGCCCTCGTGGAGTAATTACAGTCAATGGAAACACCGAATGCTCCCTCCGAACGGAGGAGCACACGGCGGCCCTTGCAGCGGAAGTACAAAGCAGCCTCTCCAGGCAGTTCTCCAGTCCGGCCATTAAACGTCCGGACACCGTCAAGCGCGCCCGGAGTAACCCACAACAAGACCGCCTGGCATGTTCCAAGCAGGCGTAGCAATGCGGCCCCAACCCCAACCCTCGCAAAAAGGCGACGCTAGTACTTCACGTACATAACTACGCTCTAGAAATACCATGGGCATAGGGGGAGGGGCACCATCACGGCACGTCCCAAAACACGGCTTAAACCCCACCAAGGGCTGCCAATTTTTTTAATTTCCTCTTACTTTCAGGACTCTACTCTTCGGAAGGCCTGTTCGGCAGTTCAATTGCCGCACAAACGATGCAAGAACCAGGGAAGCAGACAAGCCATGCCGCATTACGGAACTCCCAGGTGGTCTCTATCACGAGCAGTATACCTGTTTTGCATACTATTCCGCAGCTTGCCCCTGGAGCAGACATGTTAAATAGTCCAACTTTTTGTTTATCGCATTACTTGTATCGTTCTGCTTTGATCGCTATTTTTAATAAACAATGCATAGCTTTTGTCTATTTTTGCATTACCTTTTTATAAATAAATGTTCCTTAACGACATGTTGCACCCGTACAATTTGGTATGGCCAAAATACGCCAGGGGCTTTTAGCACACCTCAATATGGTGTGAGAAGTCCGAACACTTTCACAAGTGCGGCACCACAAACTTATAGCATTATATGCATCGGCTCCGAATCATGTCTTGGGTCAATAGTTGGGTTTGCCCAGCTCCTATGTTTTGGTGCCTTACGTTTCGCTATATCGGCTAAGGTAGCACTAGGAGAACCACTGCGATCGTGCCCCAGTTGAGCTGGGCCGAGCACCTCAGTGGAGAAAGCTAAAGCTGACTATCATGATGAAGCGAGAGTTGGTCGCTGTTCGAGAGGGTTTTTTTGAGTCCCTAAAGACTTATGCCGCTTAGGGCGAGGAGTCGGCTTTGTCCAGCCAAGGCGTGGCTAGCGCCCCGAACTCGGTCTTCTGAATACTAGGGGCTTCGCCGAAATTTAAAATTATAGAATTCTATGGCTAAGTGAGAGTGTTCACGCATTATAGTCCGATTGCCTTGTTCGTTGGGCTGAGCGCCTCCCTCAAAGGACCCAAATATGGGAAAAAGAGCGCCCAGGTTTATCCCCGAACACCGCAGCACTAGCGGCACGGGGGAAGAAGCCGACGACTCGCCATCTCTCAGTATCGATAAACAGCCGCACAGAAGGTAATATTTTAAATTCAAGCAGCATTGCTCAGCGCATATGAACAAGTTTTCAGCGCACAGGACAAAAACGAGCGAGTTTTACTCAAAAATTACATCCCTAGAACATTCATCCGCCACAAGGCGGGCACCCTTCAGAACATCCTTATAGTAATTTTCAGGCTTGCGATGCTCTTTCCCTGGCGGTGGCCCGTCCTTCACAAGCTTCTCAGCATCCAGCCTGCCCCAGTGCACCTTCGCACGGGCAAAGGCCCTACGGGCACCTTCAACACAGACGGAGCGCTTGATGACTTTGAGCCTTGGACAGGCCTCCACCAGCCACCGCAACAGCCCGAAATAGCTCCCAGGCAGAGCCTTTCTAGGCCACAGCCGAACTAGGAGGCCCTTCATGGCCTGTTCGGCCGCCTTGTGGAGCTCGACCAGTTGCTTCAGCTGGTCGCTCAGGGGCACGGGGTGTCCGGCCTCAGCATACTGAGACCAGAACACCTTCTCTGTCGAGCTACCCTCTGCGGCCCGATAGAATGCGGCGGCATCAGATACACTCCGGGGAAGATCTGCAAATGCTCCTGGAGAGCTCCGAATTTGGGTAAGTATCAAGTAACTCACGTTTATGTGTTTACTTTGCATAAAGAATGCCTTACCCGCCGCTATTTTCTTCACCTCATCCAACTCCTGGAGGGTCTTCTAGGATTCGGTCTTGGCAGACTTGGCATTTTCAATAGCCGCCGCGAGCTCGGACGCTCGCGCCTTTGAGTCAAGCTCCAAACTCTCATGTTTCTTCATGAGAACCTGGAGCTCTTGCCGCACCTTGCCAACCTCGGCCTCATACTTCTCCTGCTCGGTGCGCTCCGCGGCCGCACTCTTCTCGGCCTCGAGCAGCGCTTGCTTAAGGGTCGCCACCTCAGACGTGGCCCCTACAATAGACATGTTAATCCTGTCATTTTTTTGCAATTGCACCCCTTTTATATATATATATATATATATATATATATATATATATATATATATATATATATATATATTTAAACAAGGTATTTCTTACCTTCCTTCTCCTCGAGTTGCTTCTTGGCACGCCCGAGCTCTTGCTCGGACTTCTCGAGGCTCTGCTTCAGCATGTCCACTTCCGCAGTTAGTGCGGCGGACGCCAACAGAGAAGCCTGCATACGCATATTGACTCCTTTTGTTAGACTCCTGCGAATTCTATGATCCTCTATTCGGCTTTTCTTCCCAAACGCCCAACAGAGTATAAGGGGCTACTGTCTATGCGGTAATATTATTTACACATTATTTACTTACCTCAAAGCCTGTCAAAAGGCTAGTACAAGCTTCATTCAGTCCGCTCTTGGCGGACTGAACCTTCTGGACCACCACACTCATAATAGTATGGTGCTCCTCGTCGATGGAGGCGCCTTGGAGCGCCTCCAACATATTGTCCAGCGCCTCCGGTTGGACGGGGGCCACCGGCACAGTGGACTTGCTCCTCTTGGAAGGAGGTCCCCCGCTGGACTCTGGAACCTTTCAAGGTTCCGGAGTGGTGTCCGGCCTAGAACCGGACTTGGAGCCCTGGGGGGTTTCATCCCCTTTACTCCTGGAGTCCGGGAGGTCATCTTGCAGCACCTCCAGGACCACCTCCTCCCTGCTTGGAACCTGTTGAGACAACACTTCGGTGTCATCAGCAGGGCGGGGGGAGGAAGCCGTCGGAAGCGAGTTCACATCTGACGAGTCCAGTGAGCCGCTCGACGACACGTCGAGACGGTCCTTGGGTGGGCTGCATAAACATATTCGACATAAGGGAAAGTTGTGCAATAAACGAATACTATGAATTACTCTGGTATCCGGATACTCACGATTTCGCCAGGGGCTTGGCCCTGGGCTGCCACTCCTCTCCGCCGTCGTCGGCGTCGGTGGAGTAGTCCGGAGGAAGGGTTTTCCCCTTCTTAGACCCTCCGGCCTCCCTAGAGAGGGCGGCCTTCCTTTTCTTCTCTCCTCCCGCTGGAGGGGAAGAGGTTTCTTCTTCTTCCTCCTCGTCTTCACGAGAGGAATGCGCTTCAGAACCGTCGGGTGATGAATCCGACACCTCCTGGCGCCGGGCACTCTTTCGAGTCCCCGTGGCCCTTTTTGCGGCCTTCTTCTCCGGCACCACATAGGGTGCCGGAACCAGCAGCTTAGCCAAGCGAGCGTCCGCTGGGCCTTCGGGCAAAGGAGCCGGACAGTTGATCTATCCGGACGTCACCTTCCAATCCTGTCAAAGGTAAGGGAGCTTAGATCCCGCATGGAGTCAAACTATGAAAAACTGATACCCTGTAAAAGGACAAAAATAGCTTACCGCGAGAGCGTGACGCTGCGCACTGAATCCACGATCCTCGGTAGCAGATGCGGGAGCCTCAGCTCCCTTGAAAAGCATCCTCCAGGCATCTTCGTACGTCGTGTCGAAGAGCCTGTTCAGAGTTTGGTGCTGCGCCGGGTCGAACTCCCACAGGTTGAAGGCCCATCGTTGACACGGGAGGATCAGGCGGATGAGCATAACTTGGACTACATTGACAAGCTTGAGCTTCTTGTCCGCCAGGGTTTGGATGCACGTTTGGAGTCCGGTCAGCTCTCCTTTTTTACCCCAAGACAGGCCCGTCTCCTTCCAGGAGGTGAGCCGCGTAGGAGGGCTGGATCGAAACTCAGGGGGTGCGACCCATTCGGCGTCGCGCGGCTCGGTGATGTAAAACCACCACGATTGCCACCCCTTCAGGGTCTCCACAAAGGAGCCCTCGAGCCACAGGAAGTTGGCCATCTTGCCCACCATGGCATCGCCGCACTCCGTCTGGCTGCCGCGCACCACCTTCGGCTTGACGTTAAAAGTCTTGAGCCATAGGCCGAAATGGGGGCGGATGCGGAGGAAAGCCTCGCACACGACGATAAACGCCGAGATGTTGAGGACAAAGTTCAGGGCCAGATCGTGGAAATCTAGGTCGTAGTAGAACATGAGCCCCCGGACAAATGGATGCAGAGGGAAGCCCAGTCCACGGAGGAAATGGGGGAGGAATACCACCCTCTCATGGGGCCTAGGGGTGGGGATGAGTTGCCCCTTTTCGGGAAGCCGGTGCGCGATGTCGCTAGACAGGTATCCAGCCTTCCTCAGCTTTTTGATGTGTCCCTCCGTGACGGAGGAGACCATCTACTTGCCTCCCGCTCCGGACATGACTGGAGAAGGTTGAGGTGGGAGTGTGGACTTGGGCGCTGGAGCTCGAGTGCGCAAGAATGAATAGGCAAAGGAGGAAGAAGGCATGGGTGAAAAGGTGGATCCTTATCCCCTTATATGGGTGGACGCAACTACATGTCCCCACCAGCCAGGTAAAACTCGCTTATCTCCGTGCGCCGTAATCAAAGGCGCGGTTGGGTTACCCACGCCCGTATTGATGAGAATCCCGGAATTAGGGGACACGATCTCTGCTTTGACAAGACATGCCAAGGAAACCGCCTTGCGTGACGCGCTGAGGTGGGATAATGAAATGACTCGGATAAAGGCTTGGTCGTGGTGTATCACACTACGGAATACATCAGCAGATTAGATTTGTGTAAATATTATTCTCTCTATGGCAATATGTGGAAAACTTATTTTGCAGAGCCGGACACTATATTTGTGTTTAAAATCTTCTATGAAGTACTTGGAGGAGGAACCCGCCTTGCAAGGCCGAAGACAATCTGCACGCCGGACTCGTCGTCATTGAGGCCTGGTTCAGGGGCTACCGAGGGAGTCCTGGATTAGGGGGTGTTCGGATAGCCGGACTATACCTTCAGCCGGACTCCTGGACTATGAAGATACAAGATTGAAGACTTCGTCCCGTGTCCGGAAGTGACTTTCCTTGGCGTGGAAGACAATCTTGGCGATACGGATATTCAGATCTCCTACCATTGTAACCGACTCTATGTAACCCTAACCCTCTCCGGTGTCTATATAAACCGGAGGGTTTTAGTCTGTAGGACAACATACACATCAACAATCATACCATAGGCTAGCTTTTAGGGTTTAGCCTCTCTGATCTCGTGGTAGATCTACTCTTGTACTACCCATATCATCAATATTAATCAAGCAGGACGTAGGGTTTTACCTCCAACGAGAGGGCCCGAACCTGGGTAAAGCTTCGTGTACCTTGCCTCCTATTACCATCCGACCTAGACGCACAGTTCGGGACCCCCTACCCGAGATCTACCGGTTTTGACACCGACAGCGGCCATGACAGCTTAACATGCCTCCGGAGGCGGACGAGGTGGCGGAGGTGGAGGGTTCGCCTAATCCCCATCATTGCGGTCCGGATTCAGACGCGCTAGAGGAGCCATCCTGAAGAGGGTGACATCCGTTAGAACCAAGATAGACAGATAGACAAGCTGAATCAACGGATAGAAATTGCAACATATAGTCTTCACAATAAACATTCAAACAGAGATTGAATGAATGAATTCCAAAGTTAACATTACATGACCATTAAGGTGAGAAGCCACTTAGACAAAGGTTGATGAATGAAACAACAAGGTACGACTGGAACAAATAAGTGGTAAGGATCACCCAATCCCATACCAATTATCTGCCATAAGAATAACTAAGAGCTACTTGAATTCCCACCTATTAACTCCCGAAACTTTCTGGTTATGCAATCTGGTGTTGGGGATACCGGGAGGCACAATATATATCACACAACTAATAAGCCCTACACTCCAAATGTATCCATCCGTCAACACATAACCAAGAAAACTATGGAAATCGTGTACCTCAACCTTCGAAAAGCATCTGTTATACGAGATGTGGCAATACTCCCGAACTCCCTCCCCAGTACTAGGTGGCGTCGAGGTTATCTCACCACTAACTGCATAAAAGAGATTTTCGATGTCGGCGAACTCAGGTATTCTAGAACTGCAACGATAAAATTGTGACGACAACACCTCGGAGCTCAACTCCTCGGAACACTGCCACAACCCCTAAATGTCAAGAGACACCAAGAACAATGTTCTCGTCACAAGAATATCGGAACGATCCCAAGATACCTGTGTGATCCTAATTTTTTTAGTGAAAATGAGGAGAGGAAAGTCAAAACATCTACGTCAGGATACCTCACCAGAGCGACGAAGGGGGCTGAGGAGTAAAAAGAATCCCACTCTCTGATATATATTCCTAAGACTCAAAACAGTTTTGTTCTAGACTCAATAACGTCAGCGATTCAATCAAGCAGGGGCTCCTAAGTCGGGGATGGCTCTGATTACCAACTTGTAACACCGAAGATGCGACTATATCTCCCACGTGTCGAGGCACAACGAAGAGGCATAACTTTCTTTTGGTATAGTCCCAAGAAGGGTCATCTTCACACAATCCCATGTAATGAACAAGGAAGTAAATAGTGGGCTTACAATCGCCATGTCAGCCAAAGATCAAATAATTCATACATCATTCAGAGTACACACAAAGTTCGACTACGGATGAATCCAAATGAAAAGAAGACAACCCCAAATGCTAAATCCCGATCGTCCCAACTGGGCACTGATACGTCTCCAACGTATCTATAATTTTTGATTGCTCCATGCTATATTATCTTCTGTTTTGGACATTATTGGGATTTATTATCCACTTTTATATTATTTTTGGGACTAACCTATTGACCTAGAGCCCAGTGCCAGTTCCTGTTTTTCCCTTGTTTCAGTGTTTCGAAGAAAAGGAATATCAAACGGAGTCGAAACGGAATGAAATCTTCTGGAGAAGTTATTTTTGGAAGGAAAGCAACATGATAGACTTGGAGTGCACGTCAGGAAAGAAACGAGGGAGCCACGAGGTAGGGGGCGCGCCCACCCCCCTAGCGCGCGCCCTCCACCCTCGTGGGCCCCTCGTGGCTCCCCTAACGTACTTCTTCCTCCTATATATACCCATATACCCTAAAACGATCGGAGAGCACAATAGCTCGAGAGTTCCACCGCCAAAAGCCTCCGTAGCCACCGAAAACCAATCTAGACCCGTTCCAGCACCCTGCCGGAGGGGGAATCCCTCTCAGGTGGCCATCTTCATCATCCTGGCGCTCTCCAAGACGAGGAGGGAGTAGTTCTCCCTCGGGGCTGAGGGTATGTACCAGTAGCTATGTGTTTGATCTCTCTCTCTCTCTCGTGTTCTTGAGGTGGTACGATCTTGATGTATCACGAGCTTTGCTATTATAGCTGGATCTTATGATGTTTTCTCCCCCCCCCTACTCTCTTGTAATGGATTGAGTTATCCCTTTGAAGTTATCTTATCGGATTGAGTCTTTAAATATTTGAGAACACTTGATGTATGTCTTGCCGTGCATATCTGTGGTGACAATGGGATATCATGTGATTCAGTTGATGTATGTTTTGGTGATCAACTTGCGGGTTCCGTCCATGAACCTATGCATAGGGGTTGGCACACGTTTTCGTCGTGATTCTCCGGTAGAATCTTTGGGGCACTCTTTGAAGTTCTTTTGTGTTGGTTGAATGGATGAATCTGAGATTGTGTGATGCATATCGTATAATCATACCCACAGATACTTGAGGTGACATTGGAGTATCTAGGTGACATTAGGGTTTTGGTTGATTTGTGTCTTAAGGTGTTATTCTAGTACGAACTCTAGGGCTGTTTGTGACACTTATAGGAATAGCCCAACGGATTGATTGGAAAGAATAACTTTGAGGTGGTTTCATACCCTACCATAATATCTTCGTTTGTTCTCCGCTATTAGTGACTTTGGAGTGACTCTTTGTTGCATGTTGAGGGATAGTTATGTGATCCAATTATGTTATTATTGTTGAGGGAACTTGCACTAGTTAAAATATGAACCCTAGGCCTTATTTCAACGCATTGCAATACCGTTTACGCTCACTTTTATCTAGTTACCTTGATGTTTTTATATTTTCAGATTACAAAAACCTTTATCTACTATCCATATTGCACTTGTATCACCATCTCTTCGCCGAACTAGTGCACCTATACAATTTACCATTGTATTGGGTATGTTGGGGACACAAGAGACTCTTTGTTATTTGGTTGCAGGGTTGCTTGAGAGAGACCATCTTCATCCTATGCCTCCTACGGATTGATAAACCTTAGGTCATCCACTTGAGGGAAATTTTCTACTGTCCTACAAACCTCTGCACTTGGAGGCCCAACAACGTCTACAAGAAGAAGGTTGTGTAGTAGACACGAAGCTCTTTTTTGGCACCGTTGCCAGGGAGGTGAGTGCTTGAAGGTATATATTTAGATCTTGCAATCGAGTCTTTTAGTTTCTTGTTTTATCACTAGTTTAGTTTATAAAAGAAAACTATAAAAAATGGAATTGAGTTTACCTCATACGCTTCATCTTTTAAATATCTTTCGTGAGTATGATGGAAAGGAAAATTGTGCCAAAGTGTTAGAAGAAAAATGCATTAGAATGTTTGGCACTAAATATTTGAATGATGAGCATGATTGCAATGTTGTTAGTATGAATTCCTTGAATATCCATGATGCTAATGATATGCAAAGCCACAAGCTTGGGGAAGCTATGTTTGATGAAGATGATATTTTTTTGTCCCCCAAGTTTTGATGAGCAAATTTATTATGATGAAAGCATGCCTCCTATTTATGATGATTATATTGATGAAAGTGGATTTGGAGAGGTCATAACTTTATTTTGTGATGAATACACTATTTCGGAAGATGTTCCAATTGATTATGAGAACAAAGTTGCTATCTATGATGATTATTGTGATGACTTGTATGCTATAAAGAATAATGATATCCATGAAACTTGTCATCATGATTTTAGTTTTCAATTGAATTATGCCTCACATGATAATTATTTTGTTGAGTTTCCTCCCACTATTATTCATGAGAAGAATTTTGCTTGTGTGGAGAGTAATAAAATTTTATGCTTGTAGATCATGAAAAGAATGCTTTATGTGATAGTTATATTGTTGAATTCATTCATGATGCTACTGAAAATTATTATGAGGGAGGAATATATGCTTGTAGGAGTTGCAATAATATCAAGTTTCCTCTCTATGTGCTTAAAATCTTGAAGTTTTGCTTGCTTTACCTTCCTATGCTAGTTAATTATTGTTACCATAAGTTGTTTGCTCACAAAATCCCTATGCATAGGAAGTGGGTTAGACTTAAATGTGCTAGTCATATTCTTCATGATGCTCTCTTTATGTTACATTTCTTATCTTTTATGTGAGCATCATTGAAATCACCATGCCTAGCTAGGGGCGTTAAACGATAGCGCTTGTTGGGAGGCAACCCAATTTTATTTTTGTTCCTTGATTTTTGCTCCTGTTTAATAATAAATAATTTATCTAGCCTCTATTATGATTGAGTTTTTATGTTTTAATTAGTGTTTGTGCCAAGTAGAACCGTTGGGAAGACTTGGGGAAAGTCTTGTTGATCTTACTGTAAAAAACAGAAACTTTAGCGCTCACGAAAATTGCTGCCATTTTTATTGAAGAGTGATATTTAGTTAATTATTTTTTCATATGATTAATAGATAAATTCCTCACGTCCAGAAATTTATTTTAGAGTTTTTGGGGTTCCAGAAGTTTGCGGTAGTTACAGATTACTACAGACTGTTCTGTTTTTGACAGATTCTGTTTTTCGTGTGTTGTTTGCTTATTTTGATGAATCTATGGCTAGTTAAATAGTTTATAAACCATAGATAAGTTGGAATACAGTAGGTTTAACACCAATATAAATAAAGAATGAGTTCATTACAGTACCTAAGTGGTGATTTATTTTCTTATACTAACGGAGCTTACGAGTTTTCTATTAAGTTTTGTGTTGTGAAGTTTTCAAGTTTTGGGTAAAGATTCGATGAACTATGGAATAAGGAGTGGCAATAGCCTAAGCTTGGGGATGCCCAAGACACCCCAAAGTAATATCCAAGGACAACCAAGATACTAAGCTTGGGGATTCCCCGGAAGGCATCCCCTCTTTCGTCTTCGTTCATCGGTAACTTTACTTGGAGCTATATTTTTATTCGCCACATGATATGTGTTTTGCTTGGAGTGTCATTTTATTTTATTTTGTTTTTCTTGCTGTTTGAATAAAATACCAAGATCTGAAATTCTTAAATGTTAGAGAGTCTTCATATAGTTGCATAATTATTCGAGTACTCATTGATCTTCACTTATATCTTTTGGAGTAGTTTGTCATTTGCTCTAGTGCTTCACTTATATCTTTTAGTGCACGGTGGTGGATTTGTTTTATAGAAACCATTGATCTCTCATACTTAACTTAGATTATTTTTAGAGTCTTAAATAGCATGGTAATTTCTTAAATAATCCTAATATGCTAGGTATTCAAGATTAGTAAAAAAATCTTATGAGTGTTTTGAATACTAAGAGAAGTTTGATGCTTGATGATTGTTTTGAGATATGGAGGTAATAATATCAAAGTCGTGCTAGTTGAGTAGTTGTGAATTTGAGAAATGCTTGTGTTGAAGTTTGCAAGTCCCGTAGCATGCACGTATGGTAAACGTTATGTAACAAATTTGAAACATGAGGTGTTATTTGATTGTCTTCCTTATGAGTGGCGGTCGGGGACGAGCGATGGTCTTTTCCTACCAATCTATCCCCCTAGGAGCATGCGTGTAGTGCTTGGTTTTTGATGACTTGTAGATTTTTGCAATAAGTATGTGAGTTCTTTATGACTAATGTTGAGTCCATGGATTATACGCACTCTCACCCTTCCATCATTGCTAGCCTCTTCGGTACCGTGCATTGCCCTTTCTCACACTGAGAGTTGGTGCAAACTTCACCGGCGCATCCGAACCCCGTGATATGATACGCTCTTTCACACATAAACCTCCTTATATCTTCCTAAAAATAGCCACCATACCTACCTATTATGGCATTTCCATAGCCATTCCGAGATATATTGCCATGCAACTTTCCACCATTCCTTTTATCATGACACATTCATCATTGTCATATTGCTTAGCATGATCATGTAGTTGACATAGTATTTGTGGCAAAGCCACCATTCATAATTTTCATACATGTCACTCTTGATTCATTGCATATCCCAGTACACCGCCGGAGGCATTCATATAGAGTCATCTTTTGTTCTAATATCAAGTTGTAATCATTGAGTTGTAAATAAATAGAAGTGTGATGATCATCATTTTCTAGAGCATTGTCTCAAGTGAGGAATATATATAAAAAAGGGAAGGCCATAAAAAAGGGAGAAGGCCCAAATAAAAAAATGAGAGAAAAAGAGAGAAGGGACAATGCTACTATCCTTTGCCACACTTGTGCTTCAAAGTAGCACCATAATCCTCATGATAGAGAGACTCTTGTTTTGTCACTTTCATATACTAGTGGGAATTTTTCATTATAGAACTTGGCTTGTATATTCCAACAATGGGCCTCCTCAAGTGCCCTAGGTATTCGTGAACAAGCAAGTTGGATGCACACCCACTTAGTTTCTTTTGTTGAGCTTTCATACATTTATAGCTCTAGTGCATCCGTTGCATGGCAATCCCTACTCATTGCATTAACATCAATCGATGGGCATCTCCATAGCTCATTGGTTAGCCTCGTTGGTGTGAGACTTTCTCCTTTTTGTCTTCTCCACATAACCCCCATCATCATATTCTATTCCGCCCATAGTGCTATATCCATGGCTCGCGCTCATATATTGTGTGAAGGTTTATAAAGTTTGAGATTACAAAAGTATGAAACAATTGCTTGGCTTGTCATCGGGGTTGTGCATGATGAGAGCATTCTTGTGTGACGAAAATGGAGCATGACTAAACTATATGATTTTGTAGGGATGAACTTTCTTTGGCCATGTTATTTTGAGAAGATATAATTGCTTAGTTAGTATGCTTGAAGTATTATTATTTTTATGTCAATATGAACTTTTATCTTTAATCTTTCGGATCTGAATATTCATACCACAATTAAGAAGAATTACATTTAAATTATGCCAAGTAGCACTCCGCATCAAAAATTTTGTTTTTATCATTTACCTACTAGAGGACGAGCAGGAATTAAGCTTGGGGATGCTGATAAGTCTCCAACTTATCTATAAGTTTTGATTGCTCCATGCTATATTATCTTCTATTTTGGACATTATTGGGCTTTATTATCCACTTTTATATTATTTTTGGGACTAACCTATTGACCCAGAGCCCAGTGCCAGTTCCTGTTTTTCCCTTGTTTCAGTGTTTCAAAGAAAAGGAATATCAAACGGAGTCGAAATGGAATGAAACCTTCTGGAGAAGTTATTTTGGAAGGAAAGCAACCTGATAGACTTGGAGTGCATGTCAGAAAAGAAACGAGGGAGCCACAAGGTAGGGGGGCACGCCCACCCCCCTAGGGCGCGCCCTCCACCCTCGTGGGCCCCTCGTGGCTCCCCTGACGTACTTCTTCCTCCTATATATACCCATATACCCTAAAACGATTGGAGAGCACAATAGATCGGGAGTTCCGCCGCCAAAAGCCTCCGTAGCCACCGAAAACCAATCTAGACCCGTTCCGGCACCCTGCCGGAGGGGAAATCCCTCTCCGGTGGCCATCTTCATCATCCCGATGCTCTCCATGACGAGGAGGGAGTAGTTCTCCCTCGGGGCTGAGGGTATGTACTAGTAGCTATGTGTTTGATCTCTCTCTCTCTCGTGTTCTTGAGGTGGTACGACCTTGATGTATCACGAGCTTTGCTATTATAGTTGGATCTTATGATGCCCCCCCCTCTACTCTCTTGTAATGGATTGAGTTTGTCCCTTTGAAGTTATCTTATCGGATTGAGTCTTTAAATATTTGAGAACACTTGATGTATGTCTTGCCATGCGTATCTGTGGTGACAATGGGATATCACGTGATTCACTTGATGTATGTTTTGGTGATCAACTTGCGGGTTCCGCCCATGAACCTATGCATAGGGGTTGGCACACGGTTTCATCTTGATTCTCCGTTAGAATCTTTGGGGCACTCTTTGAAGTTCTTTTGTGTTGGTTGAATAGATGAATCTGAGATTGTGTGATGCATATTGTATAATCATACCCACGGATACTTGAGGTGACATTGGAGTATCTAGGCGACATTAGGGTTTTGGTTGATTTGTGTCTTAAGGTGTTATTCTAGTACGAACTATAGGGATGTTTGTGACACTTATAGGAATAGCCCAACTGATTGATTGGAAAGAATAACTTTGAGGTGGTTTCGTACCCTACCATAATCTCTTTGTTTGTTCTCCGCTATTAGTGACTTTGGAGTGACTCTTTGTTGCATGTTGAGGGATAGTTATGTGATCCAATTATGTTATTATTGTTGAGGAAACTTGCACTATTGAAAGTATGAACCCTAGGCCTTATTTCAACGCATTGCAATACCGTTTACGCTCACTTTTATCATTAGTTACCTTGCTGTTTTTATAGTTTCAGATTACAAAAACCTTTATCTACTATCCATATTGCACTTGTATCACCATCTCTTCGCCGAACTAGTGCACCTATACAATTTACCATTGTATTGGGTGTGTTGGGGACACAAGAGACTCTTTGTTATTTGGTTGCAGGGTTGCTTGAGAGAGACCATCTTCATCCTATGCCTCCTACGGATTGATAAACCTTAGGTCATCCACTTGAGGGAAATTTGCTACTGTCCTACAAACCTCTGCACTTGGAGGCCCAACAATGTCTACAAGAAGAAGGTTGTGTAGTAGACATCAGGCACCACTACTGATCATCCAGAAACAAAACATAGTAACGTCCAAGGTCTTTGTCGAACTCCCACTTGAGTTCGGTGGCATCACCTGCATTGGTATCATCGGCACATGCAACTGTTTTGGTAGTATCTGTGAGTCACAAGGACTCAGCAATCTCAAAACCCATGAGATCAAGACTATTTAAGCTTATAGGTAGGACGTGGTTATGAGGTGGAGTTGTAGCAAGCACTAAGCAAATATGGTGGCTAACATACAAGTACAAGAGTAAGATGAGAAACTACGTAACGGTCGTAAGCTAAAAGTGAACAAGAAGTGATCCTAAACTACTTACGTTCATACATAACCCAACTGTGTTTACTTCCTGAACCTCGTCGAAAAGAGACCATCACGGTTACACGCGCGGTTGATGCATTTTAATTAAGTCAAGTGTCAAGTTCTCTACACCCGGATATTAACAAATTCCCATCAGCCACATAACCGCAGGCACGACTCTCGAAAGTTTATACCCTGCAGGGGTGCCCCAACTTAGCCCATCACAAGCTCTCACGATCAACGAAGGATAATCCTTCTCCCGGAACAACTGATCAGACTCGGAATCTCGGTTACAAGACATTTCGACAATGGTAAAACAAGACCAGCAAGACCGCCCGATGTGCCGACAAATCCCGATAGGAGTCGCACATATCTCGTTCTCAGGGCACACCAGATGGGCCAGACGTCGGGTTGGCTGAGACCCTGGTTGCCCAGGGGGTGCCCGACATCGCCCAGGTTGGAGCAGCACTCAGAGGAACACTAGCCCCGGGGTTGAATTAAGATAATCCTCGGGTTAATTACTCCCTAGGCAAATTTTAGTTGTTATTAGGTAAATGGTAAAAATCAAGGTTGGGCCTTACTAGAGGAGTTTTATTCAAAGCAAACTGTCAAGGGGGTCCCATAACCCCAACCGCGTAAGGAACGCAAAATCAAGGGACATAAAACTGGTATGATGGAAAACTAGGGCGGCAAGAGTGGAACAAAACACCGAGCAAAAGGCCAAGTCTTCCACCCTTTGCCAAGTATATAAATGCATTAATTAAAATAAGAGATATTGTGATATCCCAACATATCCATGTTCCAACATGGAACAACTTGCAAGGCACCTACAACTAGCAACGCTATAAGAGGGGCTGAGCAAAAGTGCTAACATAGCCAAACAACGGTTTGCTAGGAAGGTGGGTTAGAGGCTTGACATGGCAATATGGGAGGCATGATAAACAAGTGGTAGGTAGCGCGACATAGTGATAGAGTTGTCGTAAGCTTGCTCCTCGTAAACATACTCGACAGGATCCTCGTTCATGAACTCGTCTCCCGACTCTACCCAAAGCAAGAACACAAGCAACGGAACAACAATCAATCACGGCGCAATGCACAAGCAACATGATGCAAGACATGGCATGGGATGCAAGGTATGATGTGTAATGCATATGGGTACTCCGGAAGGGAAAATATGATCAAGGCATCAACTTGGCACACCAAGCATGCCACTGGAAAGGTTAGGAGATTTCGGTCAAAAATGATATAAGGATCACCGAAAACGGATGCACGGTTTGCAAATGGCGAGCAAAAAAGAACGATGCAAAACTGCGCTTAATAGCATCATAGCACTTAAAATGCATCATTAAACTATGCTAAAGCACTCCAACATAGCAACAAAGCACATGGCAGTAAAATACAGATGAAGCTCTACAAATCATGAACACTGAGCTCCTACTAGAACTCACTAGAACAAGCCTAAAACTGCATGGCAAAAATGCAAATGATAACAGCTAAACAGACTTAGTGAAAATACTAAACATAGCATAAACAACATCGGATAGCAATGTTTAGAGCTTGTAAACAACATGCTACAGGAACATATCATGGCAAACAAAGGCATGGCATGCTATTACGAAAAGAAATGAACAAAACACCCTTACAGAACTTGAGCCAAAGTTGCACATAAAAGATGGTAGCATCAATGCAAACATGGCAAGTGATATAAACAGATTCAGACTTGGTAAAAAAACATGGCATGGCAGAAACAGATTCATGATAGCAACTTTGCAAGCTCATGCCACTCACCACATAGCATTTCATGAAATAACAAGGTAACCAACAGTAAGAAGACACATTTATGAAGCTAAACATGGTAATAGCATAGTCATAGGGTGCATGGATCACTAGCAAAACACATGGAAAAATTGCACTTCATGTTAACAAACTGACAGCAACAATATTTAGCATAACGAGAGCATGGTAATGACAAGCTACATTACCCCATAATTACAACCAGTGGCATGAATGGAAATAGCATAACCATATCTTCAAAACACTCTTACTTAACTTCATCAAAATACGCATGGGTCTACTTGTGGCAACAAGTCAACATAGCAACGTAATGTGACAGGAAAAGACTTAGCAGAAAAACTAAGTAGCTGAAAACAACATCATGTGGCCTACTTGGCATGCTTGTGCTAGTCACCACAGAGCTCGTAAAAATACAAGGGGTGCACCACTGTAAAGATGGCATGAAGGTGCCCCTAAAACATGTAGACTTGATGCCCAAAGGATGCACACACAAAATGCTATGAAAATGACAAATCAGCAAGTTATGATGGATTCCAGCAGACAGCATCATTTAGCACTTTTGCAATGAAGATTAGGGCATCAATATGGACAGTATCATGCATGCAAATGACACTAGCATGTAGAGAATCACGAGAAGAACATTTTAATATATCATATGCGCAAATAGGAGCTATGAGCACGAAGATATGACATGATGAAGAGGCACACATGGAATTGCAGATCTGGGACTTAGAAGAATTTCGACCTCGTGGAGAAGTGGACGGGGAGGACCCGAGACGAAGCGGTACGGCCCGAACACGACGTTTGGTTCCGGGGCTTGGTGGATCTGGTCCATTCCGGCCGGAACCACCGGAGACGATGACAAGGCGGCGGCCAACGACGGAGGAGGCGCGGCAGCGCGGCACGGAGGAAGGCGGCGCGGGACGCGGCGTCAGGCGGTGGGGGCACCGGCGGACGGAGACGGCGGCGGCGCGCGGGCTTGGCTCGGGCCCCGCTGTAACACCCACGATGCGGCTATATCTCCCACGTGTCGAAGCACGACTTAGAGGCATAACCGCATTATAAGCAATGTCGCAAGTGAGGTAATCTTCACACAACCCATGTAATGAATAAGGAAAAGAGGTACATAGTTGGCTTACACTCGCCATGTCACACAATAGCATAAATATCATTACATTCATCCAGATACAATCAAGGTCCGACTACTGAACCAAAATAAAGATAACCCCAAATGCAACAAAGTCTCCGATCGCCCCAACTGGGCTCCACTACTGATCGTCTGGAAAGGAAACGTAGTATCGTCCTGAGTCCTCATCGAACTCCCACTTGAGCTCAGTCGAATCTCCTGGAGCGGTATCACCGGTCTCTGCATCTGGTTTTGAAGTAAACTATGAGTCACGGGGACTCAACAATCTCACACCCTCGCGATCAGGACTATTTAAGCTTATAGGTAGGGGTAAAAGGTATGAGGTGGAGCTACAGCAAGCACTAGCATATATGGTGGCTAAGATACGCAAAAGAGAGCGAGAAGAGAAGGCAAAGGCACGGTTGGTCAACTATGATCAAGAAGTGATCCTAGAACAACCTACATTCAAGCATAACACGAGACCGTGTTCTCTTCCCGAACTCCGCCGAAAAGAGACCATCACGACCACACACTCTGTTGATTCATTTTAATTAAGTTAAGATTCAGGTTTTCTATAACCGGACATTAACAAATTCCCATCCGCCCATAACCATGGGCACGGCTTTCGAAAGTTCAAATCCCTGCAGGGGTGTCCCAACTTAGCCCATCACAAGCTCTCACAGTCAATGAAGGATATTCCTTCTCCCAAGAACCCGATCAGACTCGGAATCCCGGTTGCAAGACATCTCGACAATGGTAAAACTAAACCAGCAAAGCCACCCGAATGTGCTGACAAATCCTGATAGGAGCTACACATATCTCGTTCTCAGGGCACACCGGATGAGCAAGACGTCGAGTAGGCCAGCCCAGAGTTGCCCCTGGTGGCACCGGACATCGCCCAGTTTGGACCAACACTTAGAGAAGCACTGGCCCGTGGAGGGTATAAAATAAAGATGACCCTTGAGTCCGTGAAACCCAAGGGAAAAGGGATAGGTGGCAAATGGTAAAACCAAGGTTGGGCCTTGCTGGAGGAGTTTTATTCAAGGCGAACTGTCAAGGGGTTCCCATTATTACCCAACCGTGTAAGGAACGCAAAATCAAGGAACATAACACCGGTATGACGGAAACTAGGGCGGCAAGAGTGGAACAAAACACCAGGCATAAGGCCGAGCCTTCCACCATTTACCAAGTATATAGGTGCATTAAGGTAGACAAGACATAATAATGATATCCCGATAAATAAACATGTTCCAACAAGGAACAAACTCCAATCTTCACCTGCAACTAGCAAGGCTATAAGAGGGGTTGGGCAAAGTGGTAACATAGCCAGACAACGGTTTTCTAGGACAAGGTGGGTTAGAGGTTTGACATGGCAATATGGGAGGCATGATAGGCAAGTGGTAGGTATCGTAGCATAGGCATAGCAAAAGAGCGAGCATCTAGCAAGCAAAGATAGAAGTGATTTTGAGGGTATGGTCATCTTGCCTGCAAAGTTCTCCGAGTTGACATAGCTTGATCCTCGTAAGCATACTCAACGGGCTCCTCGATCACGTACTCGTCTCCCGGCTCTACCCAAAGCAATAACACAAGCAAAGGGAGACACAATCAACCACGTGCAATGCACAAACAACATAATGCAAAACATGGCATGATATGCGGGATGCGATATGCGGTGCATAAGCATGCTTTGGGAAGGAAGGATTGAACCTGCCTCAACATGGAAATCCAAGAGTGTCACTGGAAAGAGTAGTTGATTTCAGTCGAAATCGATATAAAGATCACCGGAATCGGATGCACGGTTTGCAAATGACAAGCAAAACAAATATGGCACCGATCTGCGATTAACAGCACGAGACCATCTAAATGCATCAAGAACAACAAGCTACTGCACTCTAACATAGCAACAAAATACATGGAAGGGATCCACTCAAGATGCTTGACAAAATAGGAACACTGAGCTATGGCTAAATCACTCAATAGCAGGTTCAAACAAGCATGGCAAAAGTGTAAAAGATATCAGGTTACAGACTTAGTGAAAATAACAACATGTCAGGAATTTAACATCAGGAAGCAATTTTTAGAGCACGATAACAACATGCTACAGGAACATAACATGGCAAAGCAAGGCATGGCATGAAGCTACTCAAATCATACGACAAAAGTCCCTTACTGACCATAAGCCAAAAGGGATCAGAAAATGCAATGGCAACCATGTGAACATAGCAATTATCGTTAACAGATTCAGACTTAGTAGAAAACTGGAACATGGCAAAACAGATATTAAGTAGGCATGTTTACGAGCTCGATGCACTCACCACAAGGCATTGCATGACAAACTAAGTATACACCCAGCAAGTAGACATGGCATAGAAGCTAAAAATGGCAAGAACAACATCATAGCATGCATGGATCAACTATAACAAGGTCGGCCAAACTGCTTAACACGTAAACATTCTGCCAGGAACATTTTATAGCAAAAGTAGAGCTCGATTGAGTCAAGCTAGGGTGCTCCATAATTGCAAACAAAGGCATGGCTGGATAGAGCACCACAATATCTACAAAACATCCTTCCTGATCATGCTCAAAAGAGGCATGGATCACTCTGTAGCAACATGAATACATGGCATAAAAATATTGATAGGACAAAGACTTAGAAGATTTCTAAGTCCCTGAAATCAGCAACATTACGAGGGCTACTTTGCATGCTTGTGCTAGTCACCACAAAGATCACAAAAATACATGGCATACACCACTGTAAAGATAGCATGGCATACTTCAAATCACATGTAGGGCTCAAGTTCATAGGAGGCACACATTAATCATGGCAAAAATGACAAATGTCCACAAACTGATAAGAGTCTGAAACTAACATTGCATAGCACTCTTGCAACAGAATTTAGGGCATCAAGATGAACTCAAATGAACATGGTGCAATGGAATGAAACGAAGTACTCGTTGAGGCGAACATTCTGATATGCTACACGCCCAAAACGGAGCCACGGATGCAGAGTTATGGCATGATGAAAATATGCAAAAATTACTGAAACGAGGCAAAATTAGGTCAACCGTTAGGGTTTCCAGATCTGGATCCGGATCGGGGTGGCGCGGAAACCGAGGATGGCCGGAGTTGAAGCCGCGGTGGCCGGAGCAACGCGGAGGCTCGCCGGGGAGGAAGGAGGCCGGCCGGTCGGAGCGGGACCCGAGGGCGGCGAGGGGCCCGGGGC
>NC_041382.1:205776621-205806800 GCF_002162155.2 Triticum dicoccoides
AGGGCCGGTGGCGCGGTCGGCAGCGAATGGACGCTGCCACGTGGCGGCGGCGGGCGGAGCGGACGCGTCCATCGGTGGGAGGAATTGTCCGGCGGCGGAGAGGGAAAATGGTTAGGGTTCATCCGCGAGATTTTGAAGGGGGTGTCTATATATATATAGGTAGAGGGAGCTAGGAGGCTCCAAATTGAGCATGGTTTTCGGCCACGCGATCGTGATCGAACGACCTAGATGATGGAGGGGGTTTTGGTGGGTTTTGGGCCATTTTGGAGGGGTGTTGGGCTGCAACACATACGCGGCCTTCTCGGGTCCTTGGTTAACCGTTGATGTATCAAACGAAGTCCAAATGGCATGAAACTTGACAGGCGGTCTACCGGTAGTAAACCAAGGCCGCTTGGCAAGTCTCGGCCCAATCTGAGAACGTTTAACACCCGCACACGAAAAGAGAAAAAAGGGGACACCGGAGGACGTAGGAGCGCCGGAATGCAAAACGGACAATGGGGAAAATGCTCGGATGCATGAGACGAACATGTATACAAATGCGATGCACATGATGACATGATATGAGATGAATGACAAAGACAAAAGCACACACAGACAAAACCTGACAACGAGGAAATGTCATAACTTAGTGTCGGAAATGGCAAGAGTTGGAATACAAATATGGCAAGTTACATACGGGGTGTTACACCCGTGGGCCGCGGCGGTGGGCGGTGGAGGAGAGGCCACATGGCGGCGGCCGATTCATGCGGGGACGGCGATGGACGTGTCCGGCCGTCACGGACACGTCCAGTGCCGGAGGGAGAGGGTGGAACTAGGGTTTGCCCGTGAATTTCGGAGGGGAGGCATATTTATAGGTATTGGGAGGTAGGAGCATCCAAATGAGGTGCAGTTTTCGCCCACACGATCGTGATCCAACAACGGAGAGTATGGAGGGGGTTTAGATGGGCTAGTGAGCTGTTATGGAGGGGTGCTGGGCTGCAATGAGAGAGGGGTTTCGGCGGTTACACGGTTAACCGTTGGGGCATCAAACGACCTCCAAATGGAACGAAATTTGACAGGCGACCTACCGGTGATGTACCAAGGCCACTCGACAAATCTCGGCCCATTCCAAGAACGTTTTTCTCCCGCTCACGAAACGAGATCTGAGAGGTGCAACGTGTGCGTCTGTGAGTGTCGGATTCTGAAACGGACAACGGGGAAAGTGACCGGATGCATGAGACGAACACGAATATAAATGAGATGCACATGATGACATGATATGAAATGCATGACATGAACAAAAACGCAAAACGAAAGACAAAACCCAACCACGGAGGATATAACATATAACATAGCCGAAGATGGCAAGAGTTGGATTTACAATTATGGAATGTTACATCCGGGGCGTTACACTTCCCTGATGGGAAATGACCAAATTGGACACGAGGAGCAACCAATGACTGAACGACATGAGTCCACCGGTCGGAAATTGAGCACAATGGTAACATTACTTGAGGAGCAAGTAATGCTAACTCCTCGGCCTGAAAGATATCTCCTACAGCACGAAGAACAACGTCTACTACTGCCCGGTAACCATTCCAAGCATAAAGAGATTTCTCTCACATCTTTCATAGGTTTTGGGCTAAGCATCACAGTCGATCTAAGCTTCGAGAACCTGTACCCCTATTAATAGTATGGAGGTCCTATGACTCAAATAAATGAAAGAAGAACAACGAAAAGAATACTACGTATTTAATTTGTCTTCAACTTCCATCCGCTGTAGTCAATTTCTTCAGACAACAACTCCGAACCAATTGCTTCACGTCAGCAATAATTTTTAAGGGGCTAATTCCTTCACGTCAATCTTCTCGTCTACATGTCTTCAATAGATGTAGCGTGTTCTTTTCTACAATGCAGATATACTTCGGTGAAGTTCTTCGACCTTAGCACCAAAGACAACATTCTCTTTGGTTCTATAAGGACTATTTCTCTCTGTATGCACTAGCAAACAAATCAGTCCATACATGTTTCTGTCAACAATCTCCAAAACACAGGAAGGCAAATATTACACCAACATACCTGCCAAGCAAACATTCTCATTTTTGGTGGGACTGAAGCTTTCTAGACTAGATTCCAAATTGTATGATCACCGGTCAGACAAGAACTTGAGGCACCAGGAGAGAACTTCTCAATATGCTCAGCCATGCCTAGGTGATATGTAGTTTTTACTATGAAGGAGCCCGACCTATCCAGTGGCCAAGAAATATAATCTTCCTGTAGACACGGGGACACACATATCTTCATGATGGCATCAATATTGGCTTGACAAAAAAACTGTTGCAGTAAGTTCACCTTCTAGGCATCATTGGCATCCAAGAAGTCAACGGCCCTATTGATTCGACCATTCCCTTTCGGGAGTATGGGAGTATATGGTGTCCCGCGAGGAATCCATAGGTTGCACCAAACCCATATATTTTCCCTGTTGCCTACTCGCCACAACATGCCTCTCTTCACAAGCTTCAATCCATGCATGATACCTTTCCAAAATGCAGAAGTATTACTCGGAAACACTGTATCCACAAAATTCCCATTAGGGTAATATTTGGCTAGAAGAAATCTTGCACCCAAGGATTCAGGGACCACTAAAAGTCTCCAGGCCTGGTTAGCAAGCAAGGCTTGGTTATACTCTCATGTCCCTGAAGCCAATATCGCCTTTGGACTTAGCTAAGATCACCTTATCCCAGACCATCCAAGCCATTTTCTTCTTACCATTTTCCACTCCCCACCAGTACTGCCTTATCATTTTGGTCAGCTCATCGCAAACTAAAAATGGTAATTTGAAAACACTCGTGACATAGGTGGGAATGGCCTGAGCCACCGATTTTATCAAAACTTCTTTGCTTGCAGATGAGGAATGTCTCTCACTCTAGTCCAAAAGTCTCTTACTCAATCTAGCTTGCAGAGATTCAAACATGCCTTTATGCATTCTCCCTTCCAGAACTGGCAATCCAAGATACTTGGGATCACAATCAGATTGTGAAACCCCCAAAGTATCCTTCACCACTTGAGAAATAAGACCATGACAATTTTTAGCAAATAGGATGGAGCACTTTGAAGGGTTTATAAATTGACCCGTTGTTGTAGCATAAGTGTTCAAAACATCCTTCACAATCGCCGCATGGTTCGGATTAGCTCAGAAGAAAAGGAGGGAGTCATCCGCATATAGTAAGTGAGAAATAGCGGGTGCCCTCCTAAAAATTTTGATCGTCCCCAGGCCTTTGTCTTCTACCGCATTATGTAATAGAGCAAATAAAGCATCAGCCACGAAAAGGAACAAGAAAGGTGATAACATGTCACCTTGACGAAGCCCACGGGATGGGTAAATTGTTCCAGTAGATGCCCATTGAATTTCACCGAATATTTAGAAGATTGAACACACTCCATTACCCTGGATATCCAGTGGGGAGAGAAGCCCCACCTAAATAATGCTTGCTCCAAGAAATCCCAATCAATGCGATCATACGCCTTGGAGAGATCCATCTTATAGGCACAAAAAGAGTTAGATCCATCAATAGAGTTTTGAATATGGTGAATGGAGGAAATATGCCCTAGAGGCAATAATAAAGTTATTTATATTTCCTTATCATGATAAATGTTTATTATTCATGCTAGAATTGTATTAACCGAAAACTTAGTACATGTATGAATATATATAGACAAACAGAGTGTCACTAGTATGCCTCTACTTGACTAGCTCGTTAATCAACGATGGTTAAGTTTCCTAGCCATAGACATGAGTTGTCATTTGATGAACGGGATCACATCATTAGAGAATGATGTGATTGACTTGACCCATCCGTTAGCTTAGCACTATGATCATTTAGTTTATTGCTATTGCTTTCTTCATAACTTATACATGTTCCTATGACTATGAAATTATGCAACTCCCGAATACCAGAGGAACACTTAGTGTGCTATCAAACGTCACAATGTAACTGGGTAATTATAAAGATGCTCTACAGGTGTCTCGATGGTGTTTGTTGAGTTGGCATAGATCGAGATTAGGATTTGTCACTCCGATTGTCGGAAAGGTATCTCTGGGCCCTCTCGGTAATGCACATCACTATAAGCATTGCAAGCAATGTGACTAATGTGTACAGGATGATGCATTACGGAACGAGTAAAGAGACTTGCCGGTAACGAGATTGAACTAGGTATGATGATACCGACGATCAAATCTCGGGAAAGTAACATACCGATGACAAAGGGAACAACGTATGTTGTTATACGGTTTGACTGATAAAGATCTTCATAGAATATATAGGAACCAATATGATCATCCAGGTTCCGCTATTGGTTATTGACCGGAGATGAGTCTCGGTCATGTCTACATAGTTCTCGAACCCGTAGGGTCCGCACGCTTAACGTTCGATGACGATCGATATTATGAGTTTATGTGTTTTGATATACCGAAGGTAGTTCGGAGTCACGAATGTGATCACGGACATGACGAGGAGTCTCGAAATGGTCGAGACATGAAGATTGATATATTGGAAGGTTATGTTTGGACACCGGAATGGTTTCGGATGAGTTCGGGCATATACCGGAGTACCGGGGGGTTACCGGAACCCCCCGGGGAGTTAATGGGCCTTGATGGGCCATAGTGGAAGAGAGGAGGAGGCGGCCAGGTGTGGCGCCCTCCCCCTAGGCCCAATCCGAATTGGGGTAGGGTTTCGGGGCGCCCCCTTTCCTTCTCTCCCTCTTCCCTTCCTTCTCCCTCCTAGCTGGACTAGGAAAAGGGGGAAACCTACTCCTAGTAGGAGTAGGGATCCCCCCTTGGGGCGCGCCCTAGGAGGTTGGCCCTCCCCCTCCTCCACTCCTTTATATACGGGGGAGGGGGCACCCCATAGACACAAGTTGGTTCTTAGCCGTGTGCGGTGCCCCCCTTCACATATTTCCACCTCGGTCATATTGTCGTAGTGCTTAGGCGAAGCCCTGCGTCAGTAACTTCATCATCATTGTCATCACGCCGTCGTGCTGACGAAACTCTCCCTCGACCTCATCTGGATCTAGAAGTTCGAGGGACGTCACCGAGCTGAACGTGTGCAGATCGCGAAGGTGTCGTACGTTCGGTACTTGAGCGCTTTCGGTCTACGAGGGTACATAGACACACTCTCCTCGCTTGTTGCTATGCTTCTCCTAGATAGATCTTGCGTGATTGTAGGAATTTTTTGAATTACTACGTTCCCCAACAGTGAATGCATTCAAATGCAATGATAGAGTTGTCCGAGATAAGCATTCCCGGAATAAACACACTTTGATTCTCCGATATTAAATCTGTGAGAAGTGGTCGCAGACGATTCACCATGCACTAGACTATCTTGTAGATAATATTGCATAACGAGATAAGGCGGAAATCTTTTAGAGATGACGGGTGTTGTACCTCGGTATCAATATGATAGAAGTATCATTGACACCATTGGGCATATGTCCAGTTTCAAAAAACTGTCAGACTACCACTATAATTTACACCTTTAAAGACCCCCAATTCTTTTGATAAAACCGAGATGGAAAACCATCCGGTCCTGGTGCTTTCAAAGGGCCAATTTGAAACAAAGCGTTAGACATTTCTTCATCCGAAAAGCGAGCCAAGAGCCTCTCATTCATCTCCTCTGTTACCTTTGGTAAAATCTGATTCAACACCACATCGGGTGACAACGTTGGATCTTTTGTTCAGACCTCCTTCAAGTATGAGGTGGCCATATCGGTAGGCACTACACCATGACCCATCTTCCTTCTATAATCTGCGAATGTTATTTTTCCTTGCACGCCATACTGCTTGGCGATGGAAGTATTGGGTGTTGCGATATCATTCTTTTAACCAAGTTATTCTACTATGCTGTAGCCACATCATCTCTTCTCTATACGAAAGTTCGTCTAGCTTTTCCATTTTTTGCCTGATCAACAGACGGTCACTACAAGAAAGTTGCAGCGACTCTAGCTCCTGTCTCAACATATTTATTTGTTGTTGTACATGTCCAAAGTTCTCCTTGCTCCATTTCTTTAATTCTCGCATGACAGCACGAAGAGAGGCTGCCACCGTGGATAGGTCGCCCCTGGTACGTGTGCGATCCCACGCCCTCGAAATCACCTCCTGTAGTTTATGATCACGCTCCCACATTATTTCATACTTTGGACTTCCCTTACTACGTTTATCCTCAACTTCCTCCACATGCAACAGAAGAGGGCAGTGGTCCGAGTGTGGTGAGACCAAGTGTTGCACCCTTGCAAATGGGAACATGTCTCTTCAGTCATCATTAGCACATGCTTGGTCTAGTCGGACATGAACGTTACCTTCACCCCACTGGCCATTATCAAAGGTGAACGGTGCCCCGAAGAAACCGAGATCCGTAAGCTCACAAACTATGAGTGCATCTCTAAAACCTTACATCTGACTTTCACTATGGTTCGTTCTTGAGAAGTGTTCATGCTGCCACAGGGCTTCATTGAAGTCCCCACATACTAGCCATGGCAAGTTTGAAACTCCCTTCAGTCTAGCTAGGTGATCCCACATGCGTTGACAGTGCTCCACACAAGGCTCACCATAGACAAAAGTTGTTCTCCATGACTTTCCGGATCTTGATCAACAATGCTCATATCAATATATCTCTTGCACGAATCAAGTATTGTCACTTGGAGGGAATCGTCCCAAAACGTAGCCAATCCCGCTCCACGGCCTTCACAATCAACACCACATTAACCTATTGGGCCTAGCTTCCATTTTATCATTTTAGCTTTGGCAGACGATTGCCTCGTTTCAGACAGGAAGACGAACCTCAAGGAATGGGCTTTTGCAAGAGCCCCAACTTCTTGAACTGTCCAACGGTTCCCCGCCCCCGGCAGTTCCATATTAAGTAACTCATTGTGTCTGCGGCACTCCTCCATGGAGCCCGCCTAAAGATTAGTAGAACCTGAATCCTCGCCATCATGCTTTGCATGCTTGCTGCCCGTGCTAGAACACGGAGAAGCATCATCAGCTATTTTATCCGCTTTGCCGTCAGTTAACAGCAGTAGATTACCCCCATTGACTGCATTTGCTGCTCCTGTTTTGACCGCTGAAATATCATCCAGATTTAGATGTCTACGGGTTGATCTATCCAGCTCCATATCAGCCATATTTGGTAACTTTACAAGGCTTGTTGCAGTATCATTCAGACCCCCATCTACAGTGGGATCATCTTTCTTACTCAAGGGTTTTGCCCCCTTAAGATCAGGGCTCACCTTCGTATCAACACGGCTTGGTTCCCAATCAGGGCGAGCGCGTACTGGAGGTTCATCATATAGATAGTCACCAAACTTTAAATCTTTCTCTGCAAAAACCCCATTGCCATACTCGTTGTGCTCATGTCCTATGACACCACACACCTTGCAGAACCTTGCTAATTTTTCATACCTCGCAGCATAGACCTTGCGTGCTTTAGATTTCACCACACTTACAAATTTTGTAAGAAGTTTCCTCACATCATGCTTGACACACACATAGATGTAATCATTCCAGGAGTTGCCGGTGATTCTGACTTCCAGCACTTCTCCGGCGTTTTTCAGAAGCTTCTCCACCATATCCATTCTACAATAACCATCAGGCGGTTTGTGGATTTGTAGCCAGATGGTCATATGGATCTTTAACACTTCATCGGAGTCCATAAACCCATCATAGGGTGCCAGTAGCACCGCCAAGTTGCGGAACAACCATAGCCCTGAAACATCATACAAGCCCAATCACCAAGGCAAGAGGCTTGGACAACGAACAATTTTTGACCAATTGGTCTGAAGCGGACCGGTTGGGTAGTATTCCAGGCCGCTCGCATATCTCGGAAGAAGGCGGCTTGGCTAAAGTTCTTGATGGTGTGAACCTTGGCTAGGGAAAGCCAACGAATTTCCTCCAAGAGATCGGGAACTTCTTCCTCAATAACGACATCATCAAGCTCCTCCTCGTGGAGGTCCAACTTCTCGAACAATTCCCCGAGATCATCAGCGGCAGGACCCTGAGATCCGCCATGGTTGGAGGATTGTGCATCCGCTGCCGTCTCCATGGGAAGAGTGAATTCCAGTTTTTACCCCTAAGTTTAACATTTTTTACGCTAATTACCCCATTTAAGATAATTTCATCCGGCATACCCCATTTAACAAAAGTGTTGCCACAAATTACCCTTTTCTATTTTTGTGAGTGTTCTGGTCTATGGGCCCCGATTACCAGGTCCACGTGGCGTGCCACGTCGTCGGTTGTTTCCTTGGCGACTTTTCTACAGACTGAACCGATTCGCCAGCTTCTGCCGACCGGACCAGGCCGATGGCAAGCACACGCAGAGGCGGGTCCTCACCGATTTACAGGTCGCTTGAGTCTGATGCACCAGGATCCCATCCAATCCCGCCACACATATCTCGCTTGAGTCTGTTGCGCCACGATTGCCTCCAATCACGGCACGCATCGCTCACCTTCCTATCGCATGCACGATCGCCCAAGTCTAGCCCAGTCCGCTCGTCCTTCGTTCAGAGAGGGCAGGCCGAACGTAGGCAAGGAGCGGCAGGCGACACTTGTAGTTGATGTTGGTGATCGTCGGAGCAGGAAGCTACAACTGGTACGGTGATCTCCTCCCCTCTCATGCATGCTTGAATTCTCTGTTTTTCACACCCCGGTGGTTAGGCTTTTAGTTCTCTTGCAGTCCGTGATGCATCTTAGATGGGTTCGGGTCAGCTGTTTCTTGTTTTGAAGATCTGCGATGAGATGGCTGCACTTGACCACTGTGGCATATTATCACTGTGGAGAAGGTTTTCTGGATAAAATCCTGAAACCTGTATGTTTTTTCTTCAGTACTATCATAAAGCGACCTTAACTTTTTTCTTCAGTATTATCATAAACCGACAGTAAATTATGTATGCCTAGATGGATCGGATTAAAACATATGTATATATACGACTATGTGCTGAACTTGCAAACTCTGCATATGAGCATCTTCTTGTTGTGTGGCTTGTAAGACTGGATGCTATGATGGCTGCTTTATAATACAATGCAGGGTTGCTATGCTGTAGTTAAGCTGAACATGCTGAACTGCTATGTTCTCTTCTGTGACAATGAGTCTTTTGTAAATTCTGAATTTGAATGTATATATAGTCTATACTGAACATAATGAGCTTCATGTTACACATTCTTAGAGTATGTTGATGCATCGCTAATTCATGATTTCATTTTCTTGCGCAAATCAGATGGCAACTGAGATGTGGAGTGTTAGGTACATTTGTCATGTCCGTGGATACAGCAATCCAGAGCCAGAGATGATTGACAGGGATTTCATCAGTTATTTTGATATAAAGGAGAGGACAAAGGAGTTGGGTTTCAACAATTGGGACAACATTTATTATCAGAAGAAAGGGCCCAATGGAAACTCCATGGTTGAGTTAACAGACGATACAAGTGTTCTGAGATGCTTGAGGAGGTTGAAGCTTATAAGGAGATTGATTTGCATGTTTTCAGGACCAAAACTCCATCTACACTTCCAGTTTCCAATAATGGTGCAGATTCTTACAAGCCAATAGTTGTGGTGCCCATTGAAGAGAATACTGAAGAGGAGGGTCAAAATGTGGAGTTACTTTCAGATGTGGAGTACAATGATCCAGCGGAATATTGGAAGGAGTTAAATGGGCAAGATTATGGAACTGACTCCAGTGATGAAGATTTTGATGTTGTTGCTGAAACAAACAAGTTGAGAGCCATGTATGCTAAGAAGAAGGAGAAGGAATTGGCAGAAAAAGGTGTATATTCAGAGGACGAATTTGAAGATTTATTTGATGTCACAGAAGGCTTAGATGGCATTGATCTTGATGAAATTGCTCTTCCTCAAACACAAATGGAGAAAGAGATGATTTTTGCAAAGGAAGAGGAAGCAAGACAGAAAAAGGAAAAGGCAGATAAGAAGATGGCATTGGCAAAGAGAAGGGAGCAGAAGAAGAAATTAGTTGATGATGACTTTGAGCTTTCAGATCCTCCGAGTTCAGATGGTGGAAATGATCCTTTAGGAGAAGATACTGATGAAAATGAAGATTCACGTTCGATGGTTTTATTACAAGGGAGAAAAAGGAGAAGGCCCAAGAGGTTGTTAGACCCGAGAATGCAATTTGATGATACTTACCTTAATGATGCTGATAAGATGCCGGAACAACTTGTCAAAGGGATGTGTTTCAAAGATGTCAAAGAGTTTAGGGCAGCACTTAAGTCATTTCATATATTGCAAGGAAGAAGCTTTGCTTTTCTGAAGAACAAGATGGAAAAGGTGAAGGTGCGTTGCACAGAGCCAAATTGCACCTTTTATCTTTTTGCATCAAGGATAGCTGGTGAGCCCACTTTTATGATCAGAGAGGATGTCGAGCCACACTCATGTGGAATTAATAGAGAGGACACTAGGCTGAATTCCAGATGGATAGCTTCTCATTATGAGGCTCAGTTCAGAGTTGATCCCAATTGGAAGCTTGATGCTTTCATGGGAGCTGTTAAGAGAGATTTTAATTTTTAAATAACAAAGAGGATGGCATATAGGGCTAAATCTTATGCCCAAAAGAAGGTTCTTGGGGATGAAGACAAGCAGTATCTTAGAATTAGAGACTACTTGCAGACATTGTTGAACAAAAATCCTGGAAGCGTCGCTATAGTTACCACTGAGCCAAATCTCGAGCCACATATCAATCCTAATCCTATGTTCAGTGGGCTGTTTGTGAGCTTTCATGCACAGATTCAAGGGTTTCTCTCCGGTTGTAGGCCATTTATTGGATTAGATGGTTGTTTTGTCAAGCTAGCTAATGGTGCGCAAGTTTTAGCTGCTTCTGCAAGAGATGGCAACAACAACATGTTTCCTCTAGCTTTTGGAGTGGTTAACATAGAGGACACTGACAATTGGACATGGTTTTTGCAAACACTGGAGTCAGCAATTGGACAGGGCGAGCAACATGGTGGATGGACAATCATGTCAGATAGGGAGAAGGTAATAACATATTTCTTATCTTTGTCATTTATATGTACTTAGTTTGCGTGTTGTAACTGACAACTCTGCCATTTATTTGTCATAGGGATTACTTTCAGCAGTCACAAAGATTTTTCCACATTGCGAACATAGATTTTGCAAAAGACATGTCCTTGCAAACTTCTCCAGAGCTGGATTCAGAGGTGAAATCTACAAGGAATACTTTGATAAGGTTGTTTATGCATGCACTTTGAGCGAGTACAATATTTCCATGGACAACTTGAAGGCTTATGATGTAGAAGCTTGGAAGTGGGTTAGATCAATACCCAAGGAGCACATTAGTAGGCATGCATTCAGAACAAGATCCAAGACTGATCTTGTTGTGAACAACCTCAGTGAGGTTTTCAACAAATACATCCTTGACTATAGAGACAAGCCAATTCGTACCATGATGGAGCTCATCAGGACTAGAGTTATGACTAGATTTTGTTTGAAAAGAAAAGGATGTGAGTCAGTGGGCTGGGATATCACACCTGTCATGAGTGAGAAATTAGAATCAGCTAAGAGCAAAGCAAGGTATTGCACAGCTCATCAATTTGGTGTTGGGCTTTGGCAAGTAAACTACACCGACAAGACCTATGAAATAAACCTGCTTAACAAGACTTGTGGTTGTTTCAGATTTCAGTTGTGTGGTGTTCCTTGTGAACATGCTTGTGCAGCTATATTTAGGGCTAAGGAAAGGCCTGAGAATTATGTTGATGATTTCTTCAAGTTGGAAACTTACAAGAAAGCATATGAACACATGATATACCCTGTTCCACATGAATCTGAGTGGATTAAGACATCAAGTCCAGACATTGAACCACCAGGTTACACTGTTCAACCAGGAAGGCCAAATAAAAATAGAATAAAAGGGCCTGAGGAGAGTGGTCCTGCTTATGCAAGAGCAAGAAAAGGAACAGTGCAGTGCGGAAATTGCAAGGAACTTGGTCACAATGTCAAGGGCTGCGACAAGCCACTAAGAGCATATCTTGCTCTTAGGGTTAGAAAACATGTGGTAAGCGCTCTCCTTTCCTTTGGAAGCAATTACGCCGCCGGTACTAGATGCAATTATGTTACTAAATTGATGCAATATGTTACCAAATAACCGCCTTTTTTACTATCTACAATGCAAGCCTTTGGCAACAAGAACACAGGGGAGCAATGCCAATCCACCACCTGCACCTAATCCAGAACCTAGAGGTACTCCAACAGCGGGTGCAACAACAACTAGTAGCGTGAGAGGAAAAGTAGCTGCAAAGAAGCCTAGAAGTTCAGCACCGGCAGCACGTACGACTACTCCCACTGCTGCTCCAACAGAATCTAGTAGGGGGAGAGGAAGAGGAGCATCCAAAGCATCTAAAGGTACTCCTAAAACATCAACTGGTAAGGGGAGAGGAAGAGGAGCACCTAAAGCATCTGCAGCTAAATTCCAGGTAAAATAATCACTTCTCGAATAAATGTAGCTAGCAGTAATTTTATTGTTATTTACATCACCTCATAATTTTCAGGTCCAAGAATCACAGGCATCATCATCAAGTGCTGCTGCAGTTGGGAGAGGAAGAGGGTCGGCTGGAAGTGGAAGGGCGGCTACAGTTCAACCTGGTTATGTACAAAACAGAGCTTACGGAAGAAGTTCAAGTGGCAGAATGCACTCCTGGTTCACCATTGGTGCTAGTGCAGCTGCTAGAGATGATGGTGCTAGAGAGGAATAGCAATTATCTCATTTTCTAGCTTATATAGTTGAAAACTCATGTCTCATGTTTTGCTTTTGAACTCCCGCCATGTTTTGCTTTTTATCTCTGTGTCGTGTTGAACTCATGTGTCATGTTATCATGTTCCAAGAACTCATGTGTCATGGTGAACTCATATGCAGAGTTGAAATTGATGATGTTTACCTTTGTGTAATGGATCAGGAAAATGAATGTGGACAAAAGGCGTGGGTTCTGACAAAAATATTCTTCCTATTTATGCACAAGATCATGCTTTCAAAACTGATTATTTTATATGGTAGCTTACATCAGACTTATGCACATCGTTATGTCAAAACTGATTGCTATACATTGCTGTTAAAACTGTCATTACAATGTACAGAAATACTAGTGAGGAAGCTCTCACTTCCTGCAGCTCTTACATACATGGTTTGACGAACAGAGGAATACATAAGCAACAGTACTAGTTTGAATTTCTTTCATCACATTGATATTTGTTCAATTTTTTTACATACTAGCATCACTAGGTCAATACAAACATCACGGGTTCCCTACTTTACATGTAACCACACTCCAGACTCCGCCATCACCAACAGACTCGAAAGGCACATAAAGTGGATGTAGCTACATTCAGTCATGCACTTGTTGTCGAAGTACGTCGCATCAGCAGCAACAGTTGCAAACAGAAGCACGGCAACTAAAATGGCAAGCTCATTTTCCTTCTGCACCAAGCTGAGCAACTTCAGAGTGCACACCTCCTGCTCTGCTTGCAGCTCATCATTCTTTACGGCACTGGCTTCTATGTGATACATCAAACCAACCATCACAGAATCACTAGAGGAGTTAACTGCACCCTGCATCAAGCGAGAACTATTCACACATACAGTAGGCCAACCATGTATGTACAGGGAGTCTAGTTCCATGGAGAAACAACTCAGAGGAAGGAAGAAATACCTGAACTTGCTGACAGTGACGGCCGGAGCAGGATAACGCGCCAGCATGGGACTACACGCTCGAGGCACGGCAGCCGCAAGCCGTTGTCGTCGCCGCCCTTCAACACCCTCCGCCACCTCGCGGCCCTTCAGCACCGTCGCCACCGTCGCGGCCCTTAGGCACCCGTTGTCTCCGTCGCCGCCATTCAGCACCCCCAGTTGCCTCGATGTCATTCAGTACCTGCAGCTGCCGTCGTTTCCCTTCAGCACCCGCCGCCGCCGTCGCCGCCGCCGCCGTAATCGAATCCCTAACCCTAGGCGCGAGCGAGAGCGGTGCGTGCGGTAAGAAGCAGGCCGACCGGTGCGTGCGCTAGGCTAGACGTGAACGCGGTGCGGCCCTGGTCGAGGGTCGAGCGTCGGTCGCGACGGTGCGTGCGGTTCAGCAATCCGGTCGAGCTCAGCAGCGCGGACTGGTTTCACATGAGGAAAAAACCCAGAAAACCAACGACGTGGCATGCCACGTGGACCTGGTAATCGGGACCCATGAATCAAAATGCTCACAAAAAATAGAAGAGGGTAAACCCTGGCAACACTTTTGTTAAATGGGGTATGCCGGATGAAATTCTTTTAAATGGGGTAATTAGGGTCAAAAATGTTAAACTTAGGGGTAAAAACTGGAATTCACTCCCATGGGAACGAGGATGCGTAACGGAACAGTGAAAACCCACAGACGCGCAAGACTTAGGGCTTTGATGATTGATGGGAGTCACAATCTGTAGGAATCACGGCGAGGATCGACGGGACGAGGTGAACTTACGACGAGGGAGTCGCCACAAGGAAAGGAAATCCTAGGCGCCCCCAGGGGAAAAAGAAGAACTATGGTTAGCTTTCGTGATATTTCTCTTTTCTGGAATGACCAATGGAACCATGGTAACTCTATCACACCTTTGCAACTGTGTTTCAAGAGAATTTTCTCTTATGCAAAGGACCAACTTATCACTGTCAAGGAGGTGATTAATTGTGATAATTTGCTATCACTGCTCCATTTGCCTATGTCTGATATGCCCTTTCAGGAGTTGTAGCAGATTAAATCTATTTTCTCATCTATCCACCTTCAGAATATGGATGATGTTTGGTTTTGGAGAGGTGGTGATAAAACATACACAACCAAAAGGTATTATGATCTTATATACTCTCCTATTCAGCCACATCCTTTATTATCCTGGGTATGGAAAAGTTGTTGCACAATGAAAAACAAAGTTGTTGCATGGATGATGATTATGGACAGAGTTAATACTAAATATATGCTTCAGAGGAGGCACTAGAATATTTCAGATTGGCCTGAGTGTGTACTTTGTCCTGCACACTCTAAAGAGGACAGGGATCATGTATTCTTCACATGCAATTTCAGAGTGGGGATTTGGAATTATCTCCAAATACAGTGGTCTGTTGGGCATGACATGTGTGAAATAGCCTTTAAGGCTAGGAGGGATTTTGGTTTGCCTTTCTTTGCTGAAGTAATTTTCACTGCCTGTTGGGATATCTGGACAGTGAGGAATGATAAAGTTTTCAGGAATGAGAGACCTTCTTTTGCTAAATGGAGATCTGGTTTTGTTAGGGACATGTCACTGCTTGCTTATTGAATTAAAGCCAGATTCAAGGATGACTTAATTAGATGGGTAACTCACTTGCCTCCTTGATTTCTTCTTTACTTTTAGATTAGGGTTCTCTTTCATCTTTTTGGGGTTATTTACCCTTGTAATTATTTTTTGTATGGGGTGTTAGCCCTTGTATTCTTCTTCCTCTTCTTTCTGTTTTTCTTTCTCCTTGTACCCAACAAGGCTGTGGGGCTTTGCCCTGCAGTTCAATTGTCAAAAAAAGATAGCTCGCTGGATGACATTTTAAATGCATATTCGTATAATGATCTTTAACGCGGAATTGTTGATGGTATTCTTTCAAAAGCTTGTACCCAAACTAAGCAAGAACTTGAGGAGGTTTCACTCGAGTTTGTATCAAGCAGCTCAAACAAAAAATGGCCGAGATATACATATCGGCCTAAGCATAAAAATGGTCATTGGAGTGTTGACATTGTCCTTAGAACAAAATTGGTGCAATTTATTTTTGACTCGATAGCTTTGCCAAAAAAATGAGCATGTGTTGACATCAAATTCTTGACATAGCAAAAAGCGTAACTGAGAGCTTTAAATAAAAAAGTTCTCAACATCAAAGTTCTTCGTACTATTGAAATAGACAACTTTGTTTTCTTGAGTCATCTCCATTTGTAGTTGTATACAACTTCGGGTGCCAAAGCAGTGTGTTGCACAGGAGAGTCTAAAGATGGTCGGACTGTCCGGCCAAATTCTGGTGGGGATGTCCAGCTCAATTGGTCAAACAGTCCAGGCCTTTGTCGAGCTTGTGACGACGACATTATATAACACACTCGAACCATCCTGAAAAGTCTGAGTATTGTCCTACCTAAGTTTTCGTGCTTTTTTTAGTGGCAGTAGTTATAAAACAAGCGATTACATTTTACGGGACTGCAAATTTAGTTTATGGATCATGACAAATTTATTGTATGCATTATTGTAAAAATAGTGTATGGATGGCAAAAAAAATTGGACAAAAATTTCAAATTTTAATTTTAACCATGGTGAATTTTATCCTTTTCTTATCTTTGGAACATGGCATTTTTTGTTTGAACAAACCATGTGAAATTCCTTTTTTTTCTAGCTTGCCATTTTTCTTGTTTGCCTTCTAAGATGTGCCAGATTTAGTTTGTATTTGATCCCCACAAAAAAATAGTTTCTATTACATGGCATTTTGTAAATTTGTTCTATGACATTTTTTAGGTATGCCAACTTTTTGTTTCAAACATACATGAAATCAGCTGGTTGTTTTTCCCAAAAAAAAATTAACTGTTTTCCGATGTTTGGAACTTTTTTTTTTGCACAAGCAGTGGTGCTTTGGGGGAGGAGGCCACCTGTTGGGCCATTTTGGATCGTTCTAGCAAGTTCCTCCCAGCGAACGTTTCCTTTTTGGGAGCAGGGTATGCACGGGATGAAGTTTGCAGCCGGTATCCATGAAATTCTCTTCCTTTTCTTTTCTAGGGGTTCCTCCCGGATCAAACACCGGCTCTAAATTGGCGTCCTTTATTATCTTTCTCCCTTTTTCTTTCTCGTTTTTCGTTGTTCTTTGTGTTCCCCGACAACGAACCTTGAGGCTCTTGGGCAATCAGGTTGACCTAATGCAGCCCATAGCTATTGTGCTCTTTGATAGAATTCGTTGACGTGTTTTGCACATCTCACAAACGGCAACAAGATATTTGCGCCCCGCCTCGCCATCACGCAACGCAAAAATCGCCCTAGGGATTTATTTATGAAAGCGAAGATAGCAGTGGGGATAGAGGAGAGGAGAGGAGACAGGAAATAGAAAACAAAACCCAAACCTCTTTCCATCATGTCAATTCCATACGCGTCGTAGCTGTTTCCCGTTGGCTGGATGGAGGCCTGTGTCCGTCCATTGAATTTCTTCCCTCTTCTTTTTTGGCAGTAAAGCGACGGGGTACTAGATTGATAGATAGATAGATACTCTCATTACGACTTGCACACCACACCACCGAGGCATGGAACAAACTAATACTACTATACTACCACCTCTGTTTCTGATTTATACTCACTCCGTACCAAAATATAAGATGTTTTTGCACTTCAGGTACAGAGGTAGTATTGAAGAACACTAGTTAATTAATATTCTTATATCATCATACGCTAAATACCGGACGGACCTATGATCATGGCATAGTTGAATAATAATCGTAGTAGCATGTGTTGTACTATTATTGTATTATGTCATCAGCTAATCACCATACCTAAGCAGCAGCAGCTAATCACCATACCTAAGCAGCAGCAGAAGCATGAGCAGAAGAAGCACTCAACCACCAGGCAGGCAGGCAAGCAACACAAGAAGGTCACATGCAGGGATGGGGAGGAGCAACCATACTATGTGCTGTGGCCAGCTCACTCCGCTGCTGAGCTGGCGGACGGCCACATGCATGGCACCACCAGCTCAGCCAAGGAAGGAATTCCCAGAGCAAGGAAAAGAATCCCACACAAAATGCCAGCCAGCCCCCGAATTGGCTCCCCAGCCAGCCTTTTCCCTTGTTCTTTTCTTGCTTGTAACACAGCCACAGCACTGACAAACTTAATACTAGTATCACACAGGAGCATGCATGCACGGACAGACCAGAGAGAGAGAAAAGAAAGAGGAGGGAAAACAGAACAAAAAAGAAGCGCAAAAGGTGCCCACATCTCCATTAAGTACACACATTCTTCCAACCTCTGCGGGCATTATCAGTCGTTGCAGCACTTCTCACTCATCACCACAGGTTCTGTCTGATTTTACACAAGGGGAAAACTGCTGAACTTCTGCATTGTCTCGGTCTTCTTGTCTTTCTCTCTCCTCCTCCTCCTCTCCTCACACGCTCATTCATTCTCACTTCTGGTCCAGGTGCTCTTCTCCTCCTCCTGCCTCTATCCTCTCCCTCAGCCCAGGAACACCTGCACATTCACAGCAAAAAGCAACAGCTTGTTCAGACACTTCTTTTTTACTGTGCTATTCCAGCTGTAGCCTGTAGTAGGCTTCAGCGGTAATTTAATGCGGCGCATACAACTGTGCGCAGGTAAAACTACTAGTACTGCCGCTGCTGGCTCGCGAAATGGCAACAAAAAGGACTCAAAAGGAGTTCTTCACTTTCCTTCTTTTGGGGTACGGTACTCCGGCTATTTAAAGCTTCATTCACATCAATCATGTGAGGTTTAGCCATTGGGGAAGCCAAAGTGAGCTCTTGACACCGAACCTTGGTTCCCTCTACTTCTAGAACTTCCCTGGCTTAAGCTATGGACACGCTGTGTTCTTGCGAGGTGTGTTGTGGCATCAGCTTTTCTCCATCAGTCCGGTGCAGATAGCAGCAGCGGGAAAGAAAAGAGGGCACGAGCCGCAGGTCAGAGAAGGACAGGCGATGAGATGAGACACACATTCTAACATGGAAAGATAACAATCTTGCAAATGAGAAAAGCAACGAACCCAGCCTGGTAGCAAACCAGAAAGGGATTAAGGAGAGACAGAAATTTTTTGGCGTGTGGTTAACTCCTCAAAGAAATGGACACACGGACTCGAGCCTTGTGCTAGGAAAAAAACTTTGCTTTAAAAGCAAATAAGAGCAGGAGTGCAAGCATCTAATGCTTGTTGCTCTTCTTCTTGCCACTTGCAGCACTGCAACTTGCCTCCTGATCCTCCTAATGCACCATCACAAAATTAGGTTCGGGTTAACCCAATGGTTCCAGATTATTTAATGTGTGTGGCCCAATTGATCTAGGGTTTACTCAATGGAGAGTAGTACTAGTATAGAAGTAAACAAAATCACGAGAGCTTGCGCCTGAATCTACCGACACCCAACCATGGCTAAATTAATGAGCTCCAATTCCCATTATTACACTACTAATAATAATTCACTCAACCAATTGGGACACAAGAGGGGATTAAATTTGGTAAGTCGGGATTAATGGAACTCTGATTTATAAATGTGCCTGAAGGACTTCGAATTCCAGAGCTGAAATCATGGCTTTGATTTCAAACACCAGAGCAAGTTTCATGCGAATTTATTGTCCCCGAATTCAGCTATAACTGAAGCCATTAATCACCCACCCCTCCAGGAATTACTCCTCAACAAGCTTCCAACCCAAAGAAACATTAAAATTCCAACTTTCCAGCTCCGTCTCACCGAATCAATTAGTAGAGAACAGCCTACTTGCCAACCTGTAACGGGCCTCCACTGACCCAGAACGATTGCACAATCGAAAGGGAAGAAATCCCGGATACGAACAATCTTCGCTCAAGAATCCCCCGTTTTTTTCTTCCAATCGACTAGGGGAATCCAATGTTTGCGGCCACCAAGATCACGACGCGGGATCGAATCAGCAAACCGGGGACGCAGGGCCGAGCTCAGATGAGAGATTGGGCATGACGAATTCGAACCAAAACCTCCATCGCAACGAAATCTTGGCGCAGAGCTGCTCTGATTGGACGTCGAAATAAACGCCCAGCGAGAAGGGGAACTTCCTACCGACTAGCAACTTTAGAGAGGGAACAAATCTGAGACATCCCAGAGACGGAAATCTCACCTGGACTATCCCTCCACCTGGCGGCTTCGACGGCGCCCATACTGGTGCTGGCTGACGGCTTACAGTCCGGCGGCTCCTCGAAGAGCGACCTCGAGAGCCTCTTGTGCGCGTAGCCGATGTCGAACAGGATGACGCCGGAGCCCGGGTCGGAGACGAGGATGCCTTTCACCGGGAGCCACATGAAGAGCTCCTCCTGAGCCAGCCCCTCACAGCCGCGGAGCGCGCCGAAGCTGAGATTCCCTCGCATCACGGTGTCGAAGAAAGCCAGGTCGCCGTTGTCGTACGTCGCGTAGCACGGCGCCGACAGCCGCGCCTCGAGCAGGCCGTTCCCCTCGTCCAGGGTGTAGGACTCGACGCCGCGCGGGAGCAGCCCGCCGGGGAGGCCGTGCGAGCGCAGTAGCTTGTGTATCGAGTCGGCGGCGGGCGCCGCGCGGGCGAGCGCGAGGGGCGGCGCGGCGGCCAGCAGGAAGAGGCAGAGGCAGGCTAGGAGGGCAAGCCGGCAGGAAGGGCGAGGCCGTAGCTCCGCCATAGGAGCGGCGGCCGCGGCAGCTAGTTGGCGGTGGTGGTGGGGGTGGTGGGAACGGGGATGCGGGTGGGGGCGAGGCGAATGGGAGGACGGACGAGGGGAGGTTTTAAGGGAGCAACGGGTGAAATACATAACAGACTGGGGTAGAAAATTGGGGTGAAATACCTTTGTTTGGAAGATTTCTGTTAGAACCTTTGTTGCATAGCGGTTAGAATGACATTTCTGCCCTTCGCAGATATGGAAACAAGTTAGTTAGGGGTTGCTACTTTCATTTTTGCTTGTCACAGGTTTCCCTTACAACACAAAAGCGGCGATGAAAATTCAAAAATTCAAAAATTAACAGTCCGCACGACCGTTTGCTTGATTTGTCGGTTTCGAGCGTCACAAGCTCACGATGCGATGAATTACCTGCTTTTTGGTCAACCTGGGGGTATCAAAAGGATTGTCGTGTTTTGCCCTGGCGTTGTGTTTCCTCATGCATCTTGTCCGGATTGGTTCCACTGGAGGATATATTTCCCCTTCGCTAACCGAATAGAAATTAAACACTTTTGTGGTTGTTCGATTTCATATTGCCATATCAATAACCATGAAATCAAAGCTAACGATTCACGAGCTATGTAAGTGGATGATCACCACACTAGTGGTGACGCTTTTCATCCATTTGATGCTGCTGCAAAAATATACTTCCTCCGTTTGTGAAAATGAGGTTTATACTTTTTTCTGGAGTTAACCCGTGCATAGTTTGACCCCGTTTATAGAAAATGTCAGCAACAACTACAATACTAAATAGATATAACGTGAAAATATATTTTATTGTTTATCTAGTGATATCAACTTGGTATCGTAGTTCTTGGTAGTTTTTCGTACAAACTTCGTGAAACTTTATAGTGTTTGTCTTCAGAAAAAATACGCCTTCTTTTCTAACACAATGGAGTAATATTTTGTGTACATCATTTATAATATGGTATTTCTAACAATGAACTTTTAAGAACTTAAATGAATAAAGTGTTAGTCCAGTTATTAGTCTCGAGTGCCAAATTGTTGGTCAATTGTGTGATTTCCTCTCACCTAGCCACCACCAAAAGAAATGTGCTCTTTTGCAATGCATGATTCCTCGTATTTTCTGTTCTCGACATGGTGACCATATTTGTTTCTATTTTGATGTGTTTAGAATTTAGTTGCACTTCTTGACCTCATGGCAACTTTGGGAAGAAACTAGTTGGTGAGCTTTTATCTTGTTATTGCCATGTTCATATTTGTCTCCTGGAATGTTATTCTTTTGTTTCCAGGTCACACACAACACTATTTGTCATGTTGAGATGGTTGTGTTATATGCGCAATGTATTTTTTAGTCATCCCATATGTCACAATTTGCTGCAAAAGTGTAACTCACCTTGGCATCTATGTTCACTTTTGCACCACCTCCATTTTCTAATGGTTTTTTAGGGGGGGGGGGCTTCATTCAACCTTCTACACTTTGTATTCAAATGCAAACATTTCTAGTGTGTGCACAAATGTAGAGGGAACTCAACCTAACTTCAAGTTAAAAAACCAGTGATGAGATTTACACAATATTTTTTTTAGATTGGGATAACTATATTGTCATCACCACCAAAGGGGAGACTGAAAGGACATCTAGCCCCTAACAAGGGTTTTACTGTTAATGAGATTATGATTAGACAACTAACTATGCTACGAGCTTGTTCTCACTACACACACCATTGGACATGAAACATAAAGTTGGTCGGCGACCCCCTTAGCTAAAAGGAAAAAGAAGATGGCACATCGATTTTCTATCAGTGATTTCTCAATTTGATTTGTATGTATGTTGTACTATTAATAGGGGATACACCATGGATTGGAGTGTGGGAATCGATAAACACGATAAGCCATGCCACCAATATCCCATGTGAGAATGAGCCCAACATCCAGCGTGTTATTTGCTACTAGTAAGGGTCGGGCGCTTGTCAGATAGTCTGACTTGGTGTTTGCTTTCTGGAACGAGTCAGATATTTTGATTTGAGTTGGACCATCCTATAGGTCAGACTAAGCGGCTGCTTATGATCAGGCATGCGTCGGACCCCGGCCCACATTGTCTGACAGGTCAAGACAGTCTGACTCGGGTCGGACCGTCCGACTTTATCAGAAGATCAACATAGCTAGGGTATTTTTGGGACCTATAAATAGGACACCGCTTCCCCACGAGGAAGGGGGTGCATCCAATACTTTCTCCACCATTGTTCTACACCTAAAAAAGCTTGAGCCTTCCTATCCATCCATTGATTACGTCCTTTAGGGAGAGCTAGAGGAGATCCTCATCTACTACTTCACCACAGAAAAAACTTGAGTTTGTCTTGTTACTATGGGGTTTTGTGGGGAATCGTAGACAATTGATGTTTCCCGGGATCTTCCAAGTTGTAAGGTTGTGCCCTGGTCTAGTTTGTGAGGGTTTGGAGCTTGCCCGAAAATCTATCTCTACTGATTGGGAACTTGGGCATTTACCAATAATCTTGGAGGTTTAGGTGAGACATTCGTTGTCATGGGGGCATTCGTTATTTCCTACCTCTTTGCATAATATAGGGTGTATCACCTAGTTGCATATCTAGAGAACTTTCATTTCCGCACTAACCTCTAGAAGCAACTAAGAAAGTATTAAATTTGGTAGTCTCCTATTCCCCCCCCCCCCCCCCTCTAGTCCACATTTAGCACATCTTTGATCCTACATTTATCATATTATTGACCATGAAATTTTGAAAAAGCAAGAAATAAACATTTTGTGTTAGAACCATTGATTGCCTGAGTTATCTATTTTGAGCATCACGTCTTCGGTCAATTATGAGCTTTTGTTTATCCAAATGGTTGTATTGTGCATGATTACATCATATATTTTTTTTGTGCATGGTTCCCTATTTGGTTCTTATAGTGATAGTTTTCCTTATACGGCGTGAAAATTTGGAAAATAAGTTCTTGGTTGTTTTGGTTTTTCCTTTATGATGTCGGAATGTATGGCAGTTTAACCATGAAAGTTTGAGAATTAAAGAAGTAACAGTTCACACCAACTGAATAAACCAATACTATGTTACTCGGTTCTAAACATGAGGCAAATGGGAGAAAAATGTGATATTTTTATGGTAAGAAAGTGGAATTTCAAACAATGGGGAAATGGGAACAAAACATTTAACGATAAGAAATGTGATCTCTAGGTAGAAACAACTGGCCTTATTTTAAATATTTCTGTTGGAGGTTCTTGTGCGACTATTAGTATGCTAGTTTTCCCTTCAAGGTCAAAAAAGAGATTTTAGAAGGTTCTATTTAATTTCACATTTTTATTGTTAAGGTTTTTGGTACTAACTAGTAAGTACCTACATAATTGGCATGTTTTGTTGTATTTGATTACATCATGTTTTTTCATGCTTAGTACCCCAATTGGTTTCAATATATTTTATTTTAGAATTTCAAATTCCTTTTAGCAACACCCATGAATTAGTGAGGGTGTGGCACTTTGTGGGTAAGGTTTTTGGTACTAACTAGTAAGTATCTAGATAATTTACATGTTTTGTTGCATTTTATTCCAACGTGTTTCTTCATGCATAGTTCCCCAATTGGTTCCAGTATTTTAAATTTTAGAATTTCAATTTTCTGTTAGCAACACCGATGAATTTGTTTAGGGGTAGCACTTGTGGGTATGGGTAATTATATATGACATTGTATTATTTTACTAACAATGCATTTACAAATTGTTAAGTTTGTTAAGTTGTCGTATTTGACTTCTAAAGTACTGGCCAATCATGTATATGTGTACGCCTCATGCATAACGAACCAAAGAACCATTGTGTTATGTCATTCATGATTCCATTTTTGGCAATTGTTTCCTATCTTCTTGTATTTAAATTGCCTTTGTTTCTTTTGTCGGCGTGTGGAAATTTTGTAAAAGAAATAATTTTCTGTTGTGGATTTTTGGTTTTTCGTTAATCAGAGTAACCACGTAACGTAATTTTTTGGAAATTAAGAAATGTAGTCCATGCGCTAAACCGAGTTTTAGTTTTGAGCGCCACGCTTTAGGTGGTTTTGTTCACTTGACTATCATCATGTTTTTCATGCATTATTCTATCAAGTGTTTTAGTTCATGATGCTCGGATTGGTTTTTAATTTTTTTACTTACATTGGAAGATTTTTTTTCCTTTGATGACCAATTGATTTTTTTATAGAATGAAGTTATCTTGGGGGTCTCTATTCATTTCAATAATATATAGTTATGGATTTTGATTTAATACATGGTATATATAAGCATGAAAATATGGAAATTATAATACATAATAGTTCGTACATTGAATCAAGATTGCTTGATCTCAGTTTTGGATCATTTTGTTTTTCATGCATGATTTTTGTATGCCTAACCTAACATAATTTGTAACATGGTCTTTGTAATCATGAAAAATATGAACTAAAAAATATAATAGTTTCAATGTTGAATCAATGGTTACTTGAGTTTTTTTTGTTTTGAGTGCCACACCATTGGACAAAGGATCCATAATATTTTTTTGTACACGATTGGTCTTGTATTTGATTGTCCATGGTGCCCGAGTTCTGTCAGTGATTAAGGCACTCACTAGGGAAGGGTGTTGTACAGGCGAAGTCTGACTATATCACCAACATGAGTTTCTAAGGAACTCCGAGTCTCACGTCCGACTAGACACCCATAAGGGAGAAGAACTAGTGCACTAATTTAGGGAACAATTAGTTATAGGAGATATGTTTCCTATAATAGTCGAGTCATCTGATCGTATTGTGTACCCCTGATAGAAACCAAAGTAAACCGACTAGGTATGCCTATATAAAGGACGTGTGCAGCTTCATGATGCCCAAGGTCTATCTCATAGGAAAAAATCTACACAGATAAACTTGTTATTCACCATATCATCAATAAAGAGAAATAGACAGGATGTAGGGATTTTACGATTGGGGCCTAAACTTGGGTAAAGCCAATGTGTCTTCTCCAATGCCAGTTGTATCCCTCAAGCACCACCCCTCCTCTACTCCTACACACCAGGCTTGTAAGATCGGAGAGCGTTATTCCTCAAAAGGTTCGTTCATATATTGTTGTATTTTGTACATGAAAATCATTTATGTTGTTGATTATGTTTGTTTGCTTAAACTATGGAAAAAATTAAGATGCAATCATTAGTTTTATTGATCATTAATTGAGTTATATGTTTTGTGTGTTACACGGTGGGGCGATTATGTGCTTTATCTATCATACAGCTCGATAAACCATTGCAATTTGGCATCCTTTATTTGTCGTGTTTTTTTTGTTCGTGGTGCTTGGATTGGTTTATATTTTGTTCTATTTTGTCTATGAGGTTCTTTCACAATGTTGTAGAATCGACTATCACCCTTTTTTTTTCCTATGTTACAATCCATAAATCATGTAGAATGTAGTACCATAGAACCTAATGACTACATTATCGAATAATTACTAGTATGACAATACAAATATGTTGTGCCTATCAATCATGGCATTACGAGCAAAGCCTATACATGATTACACCACTAGTTATACTAGATGATACCTCGCATGTTGTTGTGGGAATGTTTTGTGATATATTTAAATGAGATTTGGTTATATGGAACATGAGTATTTCGAATAATAATATGAGGACTAAAACTGACACACATATGATTTCTTGTATTTTATTATTAGATATTTGAAAAATATTAAATATAAATATAATAATATAATGAAAATTTTGGTTCACATTTGCATATTGAGGTGGGCATTTTCTCGTGCATGTTGCATGTTGAGATGGCATGCTTACATATTGAGAGAAATATGTTTAGGGGGCTAGCTATTTAGATATAGAATATTATGCAGTGTTGCTTATTAAATTGATCCTCGTGCACAACTATTAGATGCTCTTGCATCTACTCCATTTTTTATTCGTGTGACTCTATTTTCTCTTATTCCCTTTTTTGTATTTGTGTGTGTGGTGGGGGGGGGGGGATTTTAACTATGTGAAAAATACAAACATTTCTCATACACAGCGGGTTAAGAACGCAGAATGGAAATTGGATGTGAACATGGATGGTGATACAACATAAAGAGCACCTCCCATTACTATTATTAGTGGACTTACAATTCTATGAGAAAAATACAATGTGTTTTGAAATTAAACATGTATTCACCTCAACTAAGTATCTACAATCTTTCTTGGGATCATTCATGATTTGTTTCAAGAGCGCATCACATAACTTTGGAAACAAAAGTGTGTGCTTTCACCCTTTAGATATTGTTTGGGTGTACATCAAACTCTAAGGCACGATAAAACTATTGTTGACTCTCAAAAAGTGAGATGAAATATACGCTCATATATCATTCCAAAGAACACACATTTGATAATTTCAACGCCGTCCAAGTTGTCGTGTTAGTTTAAATTCTCATACCCATACAACTAGAAAACAATGGGTTCAAATTTTAAAATGAAAAGAACAATTTTATAGAATACAAAACCAACAAAAATCTCCTTGTTTTTAATCCAAAATAAAAGATACACAAAGTTTTAAAACTAAAATAATAAATCTTGGGAAACTAATTCACTTTGCAAAGAGAGCCTTGGTTCAGTGGTTGGGCATGCGGTTGTGCAGCCTAACGACCCAAGTTCAATTCCTAGAATTGACAGGTGATGCACAGGGTTTTTCCCCCATTTATTGAGGATCAAGTTTGGTGTGCCGTGGAACTACTCATCAAAAAATATCTTGATACTCATTTAAAAAATTATGAGGGCCATGTTTTTCTTGGTACTCATACCAAAATGGCCGTATGCATCCCTAGTTGGTGCAGAGGCCGGGGAAGTGAAATTCTCCCTGTTTTTAAAAGGTGGAATTCTCCCTCATTTTTAGACCCCCGCGTCGCCCCCCGCTCGGGCGACTCGGGTTGCTCCCCAACCCTAGCCGCCGCCGGGGCCTAGCCCATATTCCTCCCCTCCTCCCGCCGCCGTCGGAGGACGGCGGTGGCGGGGGCTCTTCCTCCCTCCCGCGTCTCAGGGATGCGGGTCCCCAACATGTGTGGAGGTGCGGCCGATCTAGAAGCGATGACGTTGGCTTCGACGGCGGCGACGGTCGGCCCTACCTCGGGCCACGGGCGGCTGCTGCGGCGGCTGGCCTGGGTCGGGCATCGGCGCGATGTGGTCTTCGGCGGCATGTCATCTGGCTTTAGATCGGCGGTGGTGTCGAGGGCCTGGTGGACTGCTTGGCGGCACCCATGGCAGATCTGTTCTGGCCGGTGTAGCCAGTGGTGGTGGTCATCTTCTTCGTCGGCGGTGGCCGGCCAGAAGCTTGGTGATCGGATCTCGAGATCCATCATCTAGTCCTCGCTGCGAGTTGTGGAGACATGGTTGCCGGTGAAAACCGAGCCGACGACAGACGATGGCGGCGTTCTACACCGTTACCTTGATGAAGGCATCGTCGTGTAACTACTATCAACACACTCGTGCTGCTCCGGGGGAAACCCTAGGATATGGTGTTCCAGATCGGACGATGGCGGCACTGCGGTGTCGTTTCTCTCTTGGGAGCATCGTTTGTGGAGCAGCGCTAGAAGTCAGAGGCATGAGGTGGAGCGGCTTCGTCTTGCACGGAGCTTCGGTGGAGATGTCAAGTCATGCCTGACCGACAGGTGCTACGCTTTGTCATGCCTGGTCGGCAGGTGCTACGCACGACAGATCTTCCAATGACTTCAAGCTGTGTCGGCCGGTGGTACTTGGCAGCATGGCGCTGAGGTGTATGAGTGATGTCTGCGACGTGCTCAGCTGCTTGCACGCAGGGAGGAGGTGCCGTTGGGCGCCTGGTGGCGTCGACGATAGCTAGACCAAGCAAGGTTGATGCATCAGTACAGTTCTGAAGATGGAGCGGTGGCAGTTGGCGGCGGCGGCCTCTGAGAGCACGTCGGACCAGTGTGTGTCCTAGACCCGGCAAGTGGCTAGGTTGGGGTCTCATGTCTTAGATGTTAGGCTTGGTTGCGATGTCTGTTTGGTATTAGGCCCAGACTATCTGCGCCCCTTCATCAACTGGATAGGTGTAGCGACAGTTTGTTGCTTAGACGACGACTTTAGTCTTACTGTTGTATGACTTTGTAAGGTCTTGTGAGAATAATTAATAAAGTGGCCGTATGCATCTCCTAGATACAGAGGCCCGGGGTCATCATCCTTTTCTAAAAAAAATTCACTTTGGGAACTCTGAGAAAGTCTAAAGGAAATGAAATTTTCTCCTAACTCCCCTTTAATTTCCAAGTAGAAAAGTGACCTATCTTTTTTTTCTCAAACTGGATTTTTTTGGAAACGGGGCAAAAAACTTGCCATTTTCATCGACTAAGAAAGAAGGTTTTACAAGTTTATGGCCCAAGGCCAGGGTTACAATTACTCTCACGTCATTACATTACATTTCGCCCCTGCTATACTCCACAGAGATGCCTTGTCTTTAGTCCTAACGACAATTACCCCCATGGGAACGCTCGTGTTACAAAAGACCCACACATTCCTCTCTTTCCGCAGCTCCCAAGAGATAAGCAACATCAGTGAAGCAAGAGTCCTTCATGATTGAGTCTTGTTGGTGGCGTAGTGGTTCCACCACTCTTTGACAGAAGCGGCGTTACCCAATCAGAAGGGTGAACATCATGAAGACCAAGTCGGCCCTTGATCATGCACCAAACCTGAACCATGTAACGACGCTGATATAGGAGGTGGGCCGCCGATTCCTAGACCTACTTTCAAAGAAGGCGAATGTTACAATTTGGCCACCCATGCTGCTGAAGACTGTCCGCTGTTCGAATCATGTTGTTGATTCCGAGCCAAGCAAAACAAAGTTGCAGTTAGTAGGAGCCCAAGTCTTCCACACCACTGGGATCATGGCTGTATTAGTGGAAAAAAATATTTGGAGGATAGAAAAAAAGGGTAAGAGTCACTTTGGCTTTGAGAGTTGGTGTTAAGAGATGTTTGGGTTTTAGAGCTCAAGGATGTAATATGCACTGAGCAGAGTAGTCTTTCCGCACAATTAAAACAAAAGGAAGACTGTACTTGAAGGGTGATACAACTTATATGATTTGTATCAATAAAATTTGCCTTTGTATCAAAGTAGCTAGTTGCATGTAATGGTGTTGAGGTGTTGTAGGCCACTACAGAATCATGTCACTTGTATCAAGGATAGATGGAAGTGTGTTATTTGTAAGTACCATGTGGTTCATACTACTAGAAGTTAGTTGCATGGAAAGTTGAGCTGAATGAGAGTACACTGGCTGTTCTATTTTTTTGCGAATGTACACCGGCTGTTCTAGAAGATGTTATTTTTGCACAACAGAAAAAATATCAACTTAAGATTAGTTCTTCTCATTATCCTTCATATTCTTGATAGTGACAACAAAGGTGATGCAATAATATCTCTTGTTGGCTTTGGAAGCTTATTTTCTGCCAAGAGATAAGCACAATCTCCCGTGATCAAGGCTTTGTTCCTCTAATAATGGGGTAGCTAGAGATGTTTAACTTACAAGACTAGCAAAAGATTATACATCATAGATAGACCCACAACTTGGTAAGTACATTTCCTTTCCTACGGTTACTATCGCACACTTAAAGTTTATGTATGTCATTTTCGTATCTGTGAAATTGTTCACAAAGTCACAAACAAATCTCCATCATTCGACTAGTACGCATTAAAGTAGCAATCAATCATGTACACAAAAATGATGAACCGGTCGAAACATTTCCTTTTATATATTTCATCAGCTACAGGTTAAACACATGTACCCCCCCCCC
>NC_041382.1:205807101-205810605 GCF_002162155.2 Triticum dicoccoides
CAAAAAACGTATGTAGTGAAGTCTTACTAAAAAGTTATAAACATTGCCACCATGGTTGGACGCAACATTGAGACCACGCCACCCTCACCGAATCGACGCCAAAGAGTATATACGTCACAGAGAAAGCTAAAGCCACCACAACCGATGCAATCCCACCAAAATCACTCTCGATGATATCGTAGCGTCACCGACATATATTCCTCTCTTTCTTGCGAAAATAACAACATAATATTGTCGTGTTAGAAAGTTACAACACCGTCACTCATTTCAGAAAGCAATTGCCTATTTTGAACTATATCAAATATAATCATTTGAAAATGAGCGTGCGTTGCTCCTTGAGTTGTTTAAACATATTTTGAATAGCAGCAACAAATCTGTAACCATATACAAATAAAACAGCATATCCTCAAAAAAGAAAAGGACGCCGATAACTGCCACACGTGTGGGCGTTAAAAAATCTGCTCACACATTCTGTGTGGTGCCTAAGAGGACCAGCCCACACATCTGTGTGTGGGCAAAACAATTAGAGTCCATACGTCTCTTTTTCCCCTCCCGGTCCCTCTTACACGCGTGCGTGTGGACAAAATAGATAACGCCCACACGTCCGGTACGTCAGGCCTCGTACCTCGTGGCCCCGCACGCCCCACGTGACACTTTACCGCGCGCCGCGCAGTTGCCATGGGCCGGACCCTCGTCCATGTTCGTTTAAGTGCAGTTGCCATGTCGCTGAGCTACGGTTGCCATGTCGGACAACTACAGTTGCCATGTTTGCTCAACTGCAGTTGCCATCTCAGGTCAAAATTCCAGATTGCCATTTTTTGGACAACTACAGTTGTTGTCATGTGTGGTCTGGTCTACTGCAGTTGCCATGATTTAAAAATTTTAGGAGTTGCCACCTACTAACACTAGGCACTTGCCATGTAGCGCTACAAAAAAAGACATGGCAAAAAACATGTTCGGGTAAAAGAGAGAGTTGCCATGTGCTCACAAGCACGCTAGGGCAGTTGCCATTTAAAAAGAAAGAGTTGACATCTGCTTACGTGCACGCTAGGGCAGTTTGCCATGTACCATGCAAAACATATGTCAACTGACATGTTCGGGTAAAAAAAAGAGAGAATTGTCATCTGCTTGCAATCATACTAGGGCAGTTGCCATGTACACTGCAAAACACATGGTAACTGGCAGCTTGGGTGTGGGAGAGGAGGCGGATGTGTGGGCGAGATGACAAACGCCCACACACCAGTCCTTGTGCGTGACTGAAAAACTGGCGTGTGGGCGAACTGCTAAACGCCCACACACCAACCCCTCCGTGTGGTAAAACGGATGTGTGGGTGACCTCTCTCACACACCACACACGCGAGTTGTCCTACGTGGCATATAAAATCAGCTAATTCGTGCCAAGATTCGTGCAGAAGTTACTGGACGGTGATGAAGGCGTGTGGACGAGTTGGTTGGGCGTTAACATTTTTGAAAGAAAAACAGCAAGACCGAGCGTGTGTTGCAAGTAGTTGTGTATGCGGGAAGGGCACTTTGGTCCAACCACAATACCTACTTTGTTCCAATCCGCTCCGTGAGAAACAACAGCGAATAAAATGGTGCATGGTTGGGGTGGCATGGCATCGTCGTTAGCGGAGGCCTTTGTCCCGGTAAACTCTGGAACCCTCGATAAATAACCCTAACAGCCTAACTGACAAGCCACGACGGACGGGCGTCGGGCGCAATGAAACCCGCGAACAGAACCGCTGGCTGACAGGCGAGATTACGTGGGCGGAGGCTTATGTGTACGCTAGCCAAGCCATTCCCCGCACTCCTCCTCCCATAACCAAACCAACCGATCGCTGTCGTCGTCGGGCGGGCGGGCCTGCTGCCGGAGCCGGCGCGTCGCAACAAAAACGGGAGCTCTGTTACGGAGCTGTACGCACGCCCGGCTCCTTTCTATCCTTCCCGGCGTCGGTTTCCGGCGTAAAAAGTCGAGGGAAGCTGTGGCCTGTCTGTGCTACTGCTGTGGGCGGCCGACCTTTCCGCCCTTTTCCGAGTTTAATGCGGGGTTTCATGTGATGCGATAATGCGCGGCCAAAGGCGGGCGCGAGCGTGCATGCATCGCGATCAATGCTTCAGTTTCCGGTGCACGTATGTATGCGTCTCATGCGAGAATACCTATAGGCTTTGCAATCATTAATCCCCTGATGTATATTATACAAGTAGTAGTAGATGGTATAGTAGTATATACTGCTACCTAACAGCGCATCTTGTCGTGGTTTATGGAGTGTTATTATTCTCAAGGCCGCAACAGGGAGGCCATCTGCCGCTGCCCTGGACTCGTCCTCTGAACCAACATTTTCTATCAAACCATCTTCAGCTTAGGCATCAGGGTTATCATTCATATTTGTAGCTAGGACGCTAGTTAGGAGCTTACTACACTTGTATCGGTAGGTTGGGTGCAATTCAAATTCAAAGAGTTTTGTCATCTCATTTCGAATTCAAATTGTGATTATAGAAGAAAATGTGAATATTGTAACATACCTTCCTTTTTGAATGCACAGTGTTTCCGACCCGGACGCTCTCATTGCCGCGTCCTCTCCAGCCTTCGGCTCGACATCCCGACGGCTGCCTCCCCGACAGCTTGGATTTGCACTCCTTTTCGGCTCCTAACTTTCCGGTGGCGTCGGTTGCCATCTCTTTCTCCGTGTCGGCTCTTTCCGCCCTGCCACCTTCCGACCCCGTCCACCTCCACGACTTGCAAATCCCAAAGCTTGCATTTTTTTGGCGTCGCCAGGTGCAACCCTCTGGCAGCGGGTGCAACCCCACCCACCCCCTTCCGAGGTGGCGATCTCGACGAGTGAAGCGACTTCCTCATCTCCGGACTCTGATTTGCGGCAATGGGATTGCTCGAACTCAAGCCAGGGCGAAATCCCTGCTCGGCTTGCCGATGCTGGCAGCGGCGGCACCCGCGGGTGTTCTTTCCCTTCTTGGAGGCACTGTCATGGCCTCTATCCGCACCCCTCTTCGAGCACCGGAGGAAACCCTTGGTCCGGTTCTTCGGATCAGATGACGGCGGCATCACGATCTCGCTCCCCTTCTTGAAGGCGCCATCTTGCTAACTCACGGCATCCCTAGTGTTGGAGTTAGAGATGAGCCGGTTCCGCTTGAACCTCTACCTGGTCTTGCCTTGGTGGTTTAGCTGTGTTTTTTTCCTTTGTCCAGGCTGAGCATCCCTGTCTCTCTGCTCTGGGTCCCATGTCCACGCCTTCTCATGTATGCGAGTCCGTGTTATGTGTTGTATCCTCTTATGTACTCACCCGCTTTTCTTCTATCAATGCAATGATACGCAAACTTTGCGTATTCGCGAAAAAAAATTACATTTAAAAAGCCCTCCTTTCACACCACTTATTGCTTTTGCTTGTGCAGAGGCTTACCAATTTTTTGTCCTAAAAGGAAACTTACCAGTTTTGGTAGGTGTGCATTACTTAGTCCATACTAGTAAATGTCATCGCAAATAACCAA
>NC_041382.1:205810716-205822845 GCF_002162155.2 Triticum dicoccoides
CCCCCTGTAATTGTGCCTAGTGGGATGAAAGCCTCATGGGGAATGACAACACTCTCAGAAGGCAACGTAGTGGCCTCCTCATTTACCTAATGCGGAATGCCTAGAAGGAGAGGAACCGACGCATCTTCAAAGGCACAAGACTGACATACATTGAGGCGGCTCGCCTTTGATGTGCTTTCACAACGTGAGTTGGCCTTTAGGCCACTTGTGATTACAATTCATGAGTAGTTAGAGAATTTATAGCTGGACGCCCCAAACCCACCTCAAACGCCTGGACGAACTACCCAGTCATAAAAAAGCGACCCAGACGGGCGCCTCAAATGGGCCTCAAACACCCGGACTGATCGGCATCCCTCATATCTAGCCAAAATCTGGGGCGGGCATGGGGGTGCCCAGGCGTGTCCGCCACATCGTCATCGGCCCATGCTGGTCCACCCGACCCCACATATACCCCCCACCCATCTTCTCATCGGACCAAACCCTAGCAACTGCACTCCCCTCCACTCCCTCTTCCACCCAAACTCCCATTCGGCGACCTCAGGCCTTCTCCGACATGGTGGGCAGCGGATACAAGTCCTACACATCCAGATACGCCGACCCCGAGCTCATACCACGCGGCCTCGAGGAGGAGATGGCCGTCCAGCTTGCACTCCGCCGCTCCCGGGAGGAGGCTATTATGAAACGTAATAGAAAACAAAAAAATCGTCGTACGATCAACCAGGATCAATATAAAGATGCATTAGAGGTTTGGATCATGATCGTTATCGACTCTGAGTTGCAATAGAAGTAGATGAGTCGGTGTAGATCGAACTTGGAGTCCCTTGAACCGTCGATGAACAATCCCGCGAACCGCTCACGAACAATCCCTTGAACTGAAGACCGAAAGCACGACCCCTCTATAGTTTGCAAGCATACGATCTTTGATGATCCACAAGTTTGGGGGATCAATCTTAGTCCTTTTGATAAGTAAGAGTGTCAAACTCAACGAGGGGCAGAAGGAAATGATAAGCGGTTTTCAGTAAGGTGTTCTCTGCAAGTGATGAAAGTAACAATGATGGATAATTTTATAGTGAGATAATTCGTAGCAAGTAACGAGTAACAATAGTAGCAAAGGTGCGTCAATGTGGCCCAATCCTTTTTATAGCAAAGGACAAGCCGGGAAGTTATCTTATATAAAGCAACGTGCTCTCGAGGACACATGGGAATTATGGTCTAGTCACGTTCATCATGTTTAGTCGATTCATGTTCGCTACTTTGATAATTTGATATGTGGGTGGACCGGTGCTTGGATGTTGTTCTTACTTGAACAAGCAACCCACTTATGATTACCACCTCTCGCAGGCATCTGCAACTATGAAAGAAAAATTAAGATAAATCTAACCATAGCATGAAACATATGGATCCAAATCAGCGCCTTACGGAATAATGCATAAACTAGGGTTTAAGTTTCTGTCACTCTAGCAACCCATCATCTACTTATTACTCCACACCGCCTTCCCTTAGGCCCAAGTATGGTGAAGTGTCATGTAGTCGACGTTCACATGACACCACTAAAGGAAGCAACAACAACATATATATCATCAAAATATCAAACGAATATCAACGTCACATGATTACTTATAACAAGACTTCTCCCATGTCCTCAAGAACAAAAGTAACTACTCACAAATCATGTTCATGTTCAAGATCAGAGGAGTATTGAATATGCTTGATGAGATGAACATTTAATCTTCCACCAAACAAACCAACTAACATCAACTACAAGATGTAATCAACACTACTAACAATCCACAGGTACCAATTTGAGGTTTTGGGAGAAAGATTGAATACAAGAGATGAAATAGGGTTTGAGATGAGATGGTGATGGTGAAGATGTTGATTAAGATTGATCCCCGCACGATAAGAGGATCGTTGGTGATGTCGATGGCTTCGATTTCCCCCTCTCAGAGGGAAGTTTCCCTGGCGGAATCGCTCCATCGGAGAGCAAAAGTGCTCTTGCCCAGGTTCCACCTTGAGACGGCGTCGTTTCGTCCCAAAAGTCTTCTCTTTATTTTTTCTAGGGCAAGTGACTTCATATAGTAGAAGATGGGCATCAGAGGCCTGCCAAGGGGCCCACAAGCTCATAGTGCGCGCCCAGGGGGTGGGGCGTGCCCCCTGAGCTTGTCGCTCCCTGGTGGCTCCCCTCCTGGTATTTCTTCCACCAATATTTTTTATATATTCCAAATAATTCTCCGAAATTTTTTTAGTCATTTGAAGTTGTGCATAATAGCTATCTCTGCCTAGCCCATTCTGGTCCAGGATTCTAGCTGCCAGCAATCTCCCTCTTCATGTGAAACTTGCAAAATAAGAGAGAAAAGGCATAATAATTGCATCATAAAATGAAATAAAAATTCAAAACACAATAAATAATATTAGGAAAACATGATGCAAAATGGGCGTACCAGTCTTCACTATCCGACAGCGCTTTGCCATCTAGAACTAATCGCCACCGGAGAATTAGAGGAGGAGATTAGAGCCACACGGGGCTTCTTATTATGAGGTTTAGAGGAACTAGAACTAGCTGTAATTATCTCAATTAGAACTAGTAGTATTGAACTAGAGCACGCTCAGAAACTTGTATTCTTGGAGCGTCGGCCAAGGGGGGGAGGAGGATTCCTCCCCCATGTCGAATTCGACCACCACTATATGAAAGGGGGGCACTTCCTTATGGGCCATGGTGGCCCAATACTCCTTCCACTAGTTGGTCTTTCAAGACCCGTTGATATTAAATTAAATATAAAATCCTCCTAACAATTAGTATAGCCTTTTATTATTAATTTAACATCACTGGAAACATTTCCCACCTATATATTATTTATCAGGAATACCCGGTGTTGCCTGATAAACTCCTAACCCCTTCTAGTTTGATGACCCACAAGTATAGGGGATCTATCGTAGACCTTTCGACAACTGAAGAGTGTCAAACCCAACGAGGAGCAAAAGGAAATGAAAAGCGGTTTTCAACAAGCTATTCTCTGTAAGCACTGAAATTATCGGTAATAGATAGTTGTGTGATAAGATAATTCATAACGGGTAAAAAGTAACAAAAGTAACTAAGGCGCGGCAAGGTGGCCCAATCCTTTTTGTAGAAAAGGACAAGCCTGAACAAACTCTTACATAAAGCAAAGCGCTCCCGAGGACACATGGGAATTACTGTCAAGCTAGTTTTCATCATGCCCATATGTTTCGGGTTCGTTACTTTGATAAGTTGATATGTGGGTGGACCGATGCTTGGGTGCATTCCTTACTTGGACAAGCCTCCCACTTATGATTAACCCCCCTCGCAAGCATCCGCAACAACGAAATAAGAATTAAGATAAATCTAACCATAGCATGAAACATGTGGATCCAAATCAGCCCCTTATGACGCAACACATAAACTAGGATTTAAGCTTCTGTCACTCTAGCTACCCATCATCTACTTCTAACTTCCCAATGCCTTCCCCTAGACCCAAATCATGGTGAAGTGTCATGTAGTCGACGTTCACATAACACCACTAGAGGAAAGACAACATACATCTCATAAAAATATCGAACGAATATCAAATTCACATGATTACTTTATAACAAGACTTCTGCCATATCCTCAGGAACAAGCGTAACTACTCACAAAGCATATTCATGTTCATAATCACAGGATTATTAATTATCATGAAGGATCTGAACATATGATCTTCTATCGAATAAACCAAATAGCATCAACTACAAGGAGTAATCAACACTACTAGCAACCCACAGGTACCAATATGAGGTTTTGAGATAAAGACCAGATACAAGAGATGAACTAGGGTTTGAGAGGAGATGATGCTGGTGAAGATGTTGATGGAGATTGACCCCCTCTCGATGAGAGGATCGATGGTGATGACGATGGCGACGATTTCCCCCTCCGGGAGGGATGTTTCCCCGGCAGAACAGCTCCGTTGGAGCCCTAGATTGGTTCTGCCCAAATTCCGCCTCGAGACGGCGATGCTTTGTCCCGAAAGCTTCCTCCTGATTTTTTTTCCAGGTCAAAACCCTTCATATAGCAGAAGATGGGCATCAGGCGCCTGCCAGGTGGCCCACAAGGCAGGGGCGCGCCTAGGGGGTAGTGTGCGCCCCCACCCTTGTGGTTGCCTGGTGGGTCCCCTCAGGTGCTTTCTTTGCCCAATATTTTTTATATATTCCAAAATAATTCTCCGTAAATTTTCAGGACTTTTGGAGTTGTGCAGAATAGGTCTATCAGACTTGCTCCTTTTCTAGTCCAGAATTCCAGCTGCCGGCATTTTCCCTTGATACGTCTCCAACGTATCTATAATTTTTTATTGTTCCGTGCTATTATATTATCATTCTTGGATGTTTTACAATCATTTTATATCATTTTCTAGGACTAACCTATTGACATAATGCCAAGTGCGAGTTGCTGTTTTTTGCTTGTTTGTTACATTGTAGGAAATCAATATCAAACGGAGTCCAAATGTAAGGAAACTTTTTGTGGAATTTTTATGGACCAGAAGACGCCCAGTGGGGCAGAGAAGCACCTGGGGGGTGCCCCGAGGGGGGCACAACCAACCAGGGCGCGCCTGGCCCCCCAGGCGCGCCCAGGTGGGTTGTGCCCACCAAAGTGGCCTCCTGCACCGCCTCTTTGCTCTATAAATACTCCAATATTCCAAAAACCCTAGGGGAGTCGACGAAAATCAATTCCAGCCGCCGCAAGTTCCAAAAACCATAGATCCAATCTAAACACCATCACGGAGGGGTTCATCATCCTCATTGGTGCCTCTCCAATGATGCGTGAGTAGCTCTTTGTAGACCTACGGGTCCGTAGTTAGTAGCTAGATGGCTTCCTCTCTCTCCCTCTCTCTCTTGATTCTCAATACAAGGGTCTCTTGGAGATTTATTTGATGTAACTCTTTTTACGGTGTGTTTGTTGGGACCCGGTGAACTTTGAGTTTATGATCAGATCTATGTTTTTATCCATGAAAGTTATTTGAGTATTTTGATCTTATATGCATGATTACTTATAGCCTCGTATTTCTTCTTCAAATCTTTGGTTTAGTTAGGCCAACTAGATCGATTTTTGTTTCCATGGGAAGTGGTGCTTTGTGATGGGTTCGATCTTACGGTACTTGATCCCAGTGACAAAAGGGGAAACGACACATATGTATCGTTGCTATTAAGGATAACAAGATGGGGTCTATTTCTACATAAATAGATCTTGTCTACATCATGTCATCGTTCTTATTGCATGATGTCGCTTGAAGCTATGTCGGTATTTCCCCAAAGAGGAAGGGATGATGCAGCACAACGGAGTAGGTATTTCCCTCAGATATGAAACCAAGGTTATCGAACCAGTAGGAGAACTAAGCAACACAACATAAACAACCCCTGTACACAGATAACAAATCCTTGCAACCCGACGTGTTAAAGGGGTTGTCAATCCCTTTCGGGTACGGTGCCAGAAATTAGTGCGTGACGGTAAAAAGGTTGTAATAGATTGGATAAATAGATCGCAAATGAAATAAAGTGCAGCAAAGTATTTTTGGATTTTTGGATTAATAGATCTGAAAATAAAAGCAAATAAAAAGAGATCGCAAAGGCAAATAATATGAGAAAGAGACCCGGGGCCCTAGGTTTCACTAGTGGCTTCTCTCAAAAAAAATAGCAAAGCGGTGGGTGAACAAATTACTGTTGGGCAATTGATAGAACTTCAAATACTCATGACGATATCGAGACAATGATCATTATATAGGCATCATGTCCAAGACTAGTAGACCGACTCCTGCCTGCATCTACTACTATTACTCCACACATCGACTGCTATCCAGCATGCATCTAGTGTATTAAGTTCATGGAGAAACGGAGTAATGCAATAAGAATGATGACGTGATGTCGACAATATCTATCTATGTAGAGATAGACCCCATCATTTTATCCTTAGTAGCAACAATACATATGTGTCGGTTCCCCTTCTGTCACTGGGATCAAGCACTGTAAGATCGAACCCACTACAAAGCACCTCTTCCCATTGCAAGATAAATAGACCAAGTTGGCCAAACAAAACCCGAATATCAGAGAAGAAATACGAGGCTATAAGAGATCATGCATAAAAGAGATCAAAGAAACTCAAATACTTTCATGGATATAAAAACATAGATCTGATCATAAACCCAAAGTTCATTGATCCCAACAAACACACCACAAAAGAGTTACATCATATGGATCTCCAAGAGACCATTGCATTGAGAATCAAGAGAGATAGATGAAGCCATCTAGCTACTAACTACGGACCCGAAGGTCTACAAAGAACTACTCACGCATCATCGGAGAGGCACCAATGGAGGTGGTGAACCCCATCCGAGATGGTGTCTAGATTGGATCTAGTGGTTCTGGACTCTGCAACGGCTGGATGAATATTTCATCGACTTCCCTAGGGTTTTGGGAATATTGGGGTATTTATAGAGCAAAGAGGCAGCCCGGGGGCACCAGAGGTGGGCACAACCCACTAGGGCGCGCCTGGGCCTCCTGGCGCGCCCTGGTGGGTTGTGCCTCCCTCGGGGCACCCCCCTGGCGCAGCCAGGGCCCTCTGTGTTCCTTTTGGCCCATAAAAATTCTCCGTAAAGTTTCGTGGCATTTGGACTCCGTTTGATATTGATTTTCTACAAGGTAAAAAACATGGGAAAAACAACAACTGGCACTTGGCACTATGTCAATAAGTTAGTACCAAAAAATGATATAAAATGACTATAAAATGATTATAAAACATCCAAGATTGATAATATAACAGCATGGAACAATATAAAATTATAGATACGTTGGAGACGTATCAGCATCCCCAAGCTTAACTCCTACTCGTCCTCGAGTAGGGAAGTGATAAAAACAGAATTTTTGATGTGGTATGCTGCCTAACATGTCATATCATATTTCTTTCTTTATAGCATGGACATTTGGACTTTTATATTGTTCAAAGCAATAGTCTAGTTTTGACATGATAATTTAAATACCCAAGCATATCAACAAGCAACCATGTCTTTCAAAATATCAATGCTAAAATAAGCTATCCCTAGCCCATCATGCTCAACCATTGATCCATTCATGAAACACACTCGCATATTAGCTACATCCAATACTCAAGTACGATCATATTGCCTCCTAGTTGGTGCTTTTGTAAGAGAAGATGGAGACTCAAATTCAAAATAAAAATTGTATAAAGTAAAAGAAAGGCCCTTCGCAGAGGGGAGTATGGATTTGTAGAGGTGTGAGAGCTCAAAGTGAAATACTTAGAGATAAAAACATTTTGGGAGGTGTATCCATCCCATCAACAAAAACGACTTAGAGTTCCCAATACTTTCCATGCATAAATATATCATAGGCGGTTCCCAAACATAAAATAAAGTTTATTCCTTTTTCCACCATACTTTCACTTTCCATGGCTAACAATATCCACGGGTGCCCTCCATACCAACACTTTCTAAGGAATTTATTATTTGACATCATAAAGTAAGTTAATTTTTTTGCATTTCGGGACTAGGCACCCCTAATACCTTTGCCTTATTCTCGTGCAATGACAAGTGAATAAACACTCATCTTGAGAATAACACATCTAGCATGGAAAATATTAGCCACCCCTCACCGCTCCGCGAGAGAAATAAACACACAAAAGAGAAGTTTATTTTTGAAAGTTAGAGATGGCACATGCAAACTTGCTTAGAACGGCAAAAGAATACCGCATATAGGTAGATATAGTGGACTCATGTGGCAAAATTGGGTTAAAGGTTTTGGATGCACAAGTAGTGATCCTACTTAGTGCAAAATGAAGGCTAGGAAAAGATTGGGAAGCGACCAACCAAGAAACGAATAATCTCATAAGCGAGCATTAAGCATAACTAACACCGAATAATGCACCATAAGTAGGATATAATTTCATTGCATAACTATCGACTTTCGTGCTTGCATAGGGAATCACAAACCTTAACACCAATATTCTTACTAAAGCACAATTACTCATCAAGATGACTCACATATCACATCATCATATCTCAAAACTATTACTAAGAATCAAGTTTATTTTGCCCAATGATCTTCATTAAAGTTTTTATTATATCCTTCTTGGATATCTATCACTTTGGAACTAATTTTCATCTGTTGCTTTTGACAAGCTCAAACAAATATAAGTGAAGATCATAAGCATAATATTTCTTTCTCTAAAATCAATTTAAGCGAAGCAAGAGATAATTTCTTGAAAATTTTACTAACTCTCAAATAAATCTAAGTGAAGCAAGAGAGAATTTCTTCAAAAATACTAACCACACCGTGCTCAAAAAAGATATAAGTGAAGCACTAGAGCTAGTCCATAGCTCATAAAAATTTAAGTGAAGCATAGAGAGAAATTCTAACAAGTCATGGCATAATTTTGGATCTCTCAAAGAGATGTGTCCAGCAATGGATCAAGACTTAAAACACAAAATAAAACAAGAAAAGACTCATATCATACAAGACGCTCCAGGCAAAACACATAGTATGTGACGAACAAAAATATAGTTTCGTGTAAAATACCGATGGTCGTTAGAAGAAAGAGGGGATGCCACTCGGGGGCATCCCCAATCTTAGTTGGTTGTTCATTTTTGAATTATAGCTTGGGATGCCGGGGCATCCCCAAGCTTAGGATCTTCTACTCCTTATTCCTTCATCCATCGTAAGATAACCCAAAAACTTGAAAACTTCAATCACACAAAACTCAACAAAACCTTCGTGAGATCCGTTAGTATAAGAATAATAAATCACTACTATAAGTTCTGTATCAAACAAATTCATATTTTGTTCTTGTATTATATCTACTATATTCCAACTTTTCTATGGCAAAAACTCATCAAAGAAAATCGTAGAGCCTTCAAAATAAGCACACAACACAAAGAAAACAGAATTTGTCAAAACAGAACAGTCTATAGCAATCTGACTATTTAGAATACTTCTGTAACTCCAAAAATATTGAAAAATAGGAAGTCCTGAGCAATTTGTATATTGATCTACTACAAGTGAATGGGTATTTTATCGCTCTGTGTAAAAAAATGAAAATTATTTTTGTGAGCGCAAAAGTTTCTTTTTTTCAGCAAGATCAAACAACTATCACCCAAGAAGATCCTAAAGGCTTTACTTGGCACAAACACTAATTAAAACATAAAAAACACAATCATAACAATATCATAATTGTGCTAACACTCAAAAACAGAAAGCAAAAAGCAAAAATAAATTTTATTCATTGGGCTGCCTCCCAATAAGCGTTATCGTTTTATGCCCCTAACTAGGCATAAGATTTCAAGGATGCTCACATGAAAGATAGTAACTGAAACACAAAGAGAGCATCATGAGACATGTGAAAAACATATTTAAGTATAACATACTTCCTATGCATAGGAATTTTATAGGAAAACAAATTGTCAAGACAAGAAATACCTAGCATACGCAAAGGAGAGAAATAAAATATTGAGAATCTCAACATAACGAGAGGAAATTTAATAACATGAAAATTTCTACAACCATAATTTCCTTTCTCATAATAATTATATATAGGATCATAATCAAATTCAATAATATGGCGGTCACATAAAATTTTCTCTTCACGATCCACATGCATAAAAGTTTTATGATCTTCCAAGATAGTGGGATTAACATCAACTAAAGTCATGACCTCTCCAAACCCACTTTTATCAAAAAATTCATAAGATTGAACACTCTCCAAATATGTGTGATTATTTTTACCTAAAGTTGACACTCTTCCAAAACCACTTTCAAAATTATTGCAAATAACATAGTCATCATGAGGCTTAAATAAATTTTCAAGATCATAAGAAGAATCACCCCAATCATGATCATTGCAACAAATAGTGGTCATAGCAAAATTAGCATCCCCAAGCTTGGGGTTTTGCATATTATTAGCACAATTGCCATTAATAGAATTTATAGTAAAATAATTGCAATCATGCTTTTCATTCAAGTAGCTATCATGAATCACTTCATAAAAAAATCATCACAATTTTCAGATTCATGAATCTCAAGAAAAACTTCATAAAGATAATCTAGTGCACTCAACTCACTAGAAATTGGTTCATCATGATTGGATCTTTTAAAAAGATTAGCAAGTGGATGGGGATCCATATCAATAGATTTTCAGCAAGCGAAGATGGAAGCATATAGAAGGCAGCTGGCAACACAAGTTGTAGCGACCAGACCTCAAACGGTCCAATCTCTGTGCTCCGGTGTCATCCCTGGATCAGTAATGCTGACACCACATAGTACTTGAAGGATTTATAACAGAGTAGCAATCACACACTTATTACATCGAGTGTCTCAGAAGAGAACTTATTACAATAAATATGGCTTAAGGGCATCTAATAATGAAAATAGCGGAAGGGTTGGAAGATAAGTGAGTCCATCAACTCCAACGGCATAAGTGAGTATAGAACCATGACCTAAAAGCACCTTACTCATCGTCTGAAAAGTCTGCAACATGAATGTTGCAGCCCGAAAATGGGTCAGCACATGGAATATGCTGGCAATGTAACACATGGAGAGCAATAATGGAATAAGGCTATACTACATGCATATTTGGCTGGTGGAAAGCTCTATGGTTACAGTTTTGCGTAAAGCCAATTTTTCCCTACTGCAAAGGAATAACTTTTATTTAACTATCATGGTGGTTGTTAAACATTGAGAGTGTAGACACCCACTCAATCCCAATTAAGCATCAACTTTAAAACCCAACAATATTAATTAGAGTAACATGATGAGATTCACATGATAATCCAGGTACTAGATACTCAAGTTGTCCATAACCGGGGACACGGCTAACCATGATTAGTTTATACACTCTGCAGAGGTTTGTGCACTTTTCCCCACAAGACTCGATCTCCTCCGTTGGGGTTCTCGCACTACATGATGTTTGAGAAACGGATGACCGAGACATAGTCTTTCAGAAGCGCTAGCACCTTACGAACGGCTAGACTGTACCACCTACATCCCCTACATCTGCTAGTCTACCACTGTAAGAGTTCTCACGACTTAGTAAACTATGCTAGAGCCCGTAGTAGCTTGTGGCTGCACACGGAAGTTTCTAGTATGAATAATATCATGACCCCTTTGAGCCTGGGTGGCAGTCCAAAAGAAAAACAGGCAATCGCTGGAATACCCAGGTGCCTCAATCCACCCAGATGTGTGTTTAAGTTGCCACCTTAGATAAACCATTAATTTAACAATCTCACATCTGTCATGGATTTCACTCACCCAATCCACGTCTACTAGCATAGCACGGCATAATAAGCAAACGTAGAAGTAACTCCCAAAGTTTTGATAATAACAGGTGATAGGTACTACGTCATCTACTTCCCAAACCCACAATTTAATTAGAACATAATCATGCAATGTGTGAGGGTTGATCTAATGCAATAAAAACTGGGTAGAAGGAAGTATGATCAAAGTGTTACTTGCCTTGCTGATGATCCGCAAAACCTAGCGATTCGAAGTAGCAAGCGGCGCACTCCGGGTACTCTATCGCAAACAAACAAGCATACGATAAGTACTCAACTAATGCACATGTAAAACTAAAATAAGAGAACTAACAAGAAAGTTCAACTTAAGAACTCCGGTTGGCAAAAAGAATCAAATCGAACGAAACAACGAAAAAATGGCAAGAGAAACAAGCTTCATTTTTCTAATCTGGATCTAGATCAAATTTTACAGAGGCAAAAACTTGTTTGAGTTGGTTAAACGGAAAGAGGGTTTCGAGACGAAACACCAGGCGCTTGAATCGCCTGATTCCGATAAACGAGCGAAAATATATACTAGAACGAAAATCGGATCAGGAATTGCGATCAGAAAAATCGCGGATTTAATCCGAGAAAAAGAAAAACGACGAACAGATTAATGAATGAACGTTCGTTATCTGGATCTAAACGATGAACGCGTTCATTAAAAAGAACAAACGAGCGAGCGCTCTCTAAAAAAATAAACCGGAAAAAATCGATCTATAAAAAATGAAAACTAGGATTTTTTTTAAAACCGGATCATTTTTTCTCTTCAGAAAACCGGGCGGCGGCGGCTACCTCGGCTCGGGCTCCG
>NC_041382.1:205823256-205831389 GCF_002162155.2 Triticum dicoccoides
GGCGGCGGCGCAAGGCGGCGGGGCGTGCGGCGGCTTGCGGCGGCGCGGCGGCGATGGCTCGGGGCTCCAGGGGGGTGGTATTTAAGGAAGGGGTGGGGGCTGACTTGGGGAGGGGTCGGGCGGCGGTGAGGCGGCTCCGACTGAGTCTCCTTCCCGAGTCCGGCGGTTGCACGGCGAGGAGGCGGCGGCTTGGGCCGGCCTGGCTCGGCTGGGCCCTTGGCACAGTCGGGCACGGGTTTTTTTTAATAATTTCGCCGAAACTAAGAAAAATTCTAGAAAAATAAATAAAAATCTAAAATTGTCAAAACAAATTTTTACAATATAAATAAAATATTTAGGACAGGATGAACATTTTCTTGACCCTAAATGCAATTTTTGAAAACGTGCAATTTTCCCTAAATTCAAATAAAATAGCAAATAAAACCAAAATAAAATCTTATTTGATTTTTTTATTAAATCCTCAATATTTCTTTATTTTGGAAAAGTCATTTTACTCCCTCTCTCATATTTGGATGATAGAAATAATTGAAGATAAAATAAATAAAATCAAATGATCCTATTTTCAAAATTTGAGAAAACTCAAATATGAAAATAACGAAATCCCCAACTCTCTCCAAGGTCCTTGAGTTGCATAGAATTTCCAAGATCAACCAAAATGCAAATAATATGATATGCAATGATGATCTAGTGTATAACATTCCAAATTGAAAATTTGGGATGTTACAAACCTACCCCCCTTAAGATGAATCTCGCCCTCGAGATTCGGGTTGGCTAGAAAATAGGTGAGGGTGGTCCTTCAACAGATCTTCCTCTCGTTCCCAGGTGGCTTCATCCTCCGTGTGGTGGCTCCACTGAACTTTGCAAAACTTGATAACCTTGCTGCCGGTGACTCGGCTGGCATACTCAAGAATCTTAACTGGTTTCTCCCCATAGGTCAAATCACTATCCAACTGAATCGCTTCCAGCGGCACTGTATCTCTCAACGGTGTATCAGCTATCTCTGCGTGGCACTTCTTCAACTGGGAAACGTGGAACACATCATGAACTCCTGACAATCCTTCGGGCAATTCCAACTTGTAGGCTACTTCTCCCATATGCTCAAAACTTTGTATGGTCCTACAAAACGTGGCGCTAACTTTCCCTTAACTCCAAAACGCTTAACTCCTTGAAGTGGAGATACTCGAAGATAAACTTGGTCTACGACTTCGTAAATTGTCTCCTTGCGTTTTGAATCTGCGTAGCTCTTCTGCCTGGATTGGGCTACCTTGAGCCTATCGCGAATCAATTTTACTTTCTGTTCAGACTCCTTAATCAAATCTGGTCCAAACAGCTGGCGGTCTCCAACTTCATCCCACGACAATGGGGTCCTGCACCTCCTTCCGTACAAGGCTTCGAAAGGGCCATCTTCAAACTGGATTGATAATTGTTGTTGTAAGAGAACTCCGCGTATGGAAAATTCTCGTCCCAACTAGATCCGTAATCTAGCGCACAAGCTCTCAGCATATCCTCCAAAATCTGACTGACTCTCTCGGTCTGTCCATCTGTCTGTGGATGGAAAGCTGTACTGAACTCTAGCCTGGTACCCAAAGTTTCACACAACTGATTCCAGAACTTTAAGGTAAACTGGGTTCCTCTATCCGATACAATGCTCCTTGGAACACCATGCAGACATACGATCCTGGTCATGTATATCTTTGCTAACTTAGCATTGGTATAGGTAGTCTTCACTGGGATGAAATGAGCTACCTTTGTCAAACGATCGACTAGAACCCAAATCTAGTCATAGCCTGAACGAGTTCTGGCAATCCTGTAATAAAATCCATGCCTAGCTTATCCCACTTCCATTCGGGTATTGGCAATGGTTGTAGCAATCCGGCTGGCTTCTGATGCTCTGCCTTTACTCTCTGATATACATCACAAACTGCTACATATTCCGCAATATCCTTCTTCATTCCGGTCCACCAGAAAATATCCTTCAAATCCAAATACATCTTGGTATTTCCTGGGTGAATTGAAAATGGTGAATCATGGGCCTCCTATAGAATTAACTTCCTGATCTCTGGGTCATTAGGCACATAAACACGATCTTCAAACCATAAGGTATCGTGCTCATCCTCACGAAATCCTTTAGCTTTTCCCTTGCTCATTTTATCCTTAATAGAAGCGATCTCCTAGTCAGTCTTTTGAGCTTCTCTGATCTTATCCATCAAGGTAGACTGAATATCCAAGGCTGCTACATAGCCTCTCGGAACTATTTCCAAACATAGCTCATGAAGATTCTCGGCTAACTCCCTTGGTAAATCTCCCGTCATTAAGGTGCTGACATGGCTTTTACGGCTCAACGCGTCAGCTACTACGTTAGCCTTTCCAGGGTGATAATGCAATCTCATATCATAATCCTTGATGAGCTCCAACCATCTCCTTTGCCTGAGATTCAACTCCTTCTGCGTGAAGATATACTTCAAACTCTTGTGATCCGTGTACACCTCACAATGGTTTCCAATGAGAAAATGTCTCCAAGTCTTCAATGCATGCACTACGGCTGCTAACTCCAAATCATGCGTAGCATAATTAAACTCATGAGGCTTAAGCTGTCGTGAGGCATAGGAAACAACTCTTCCTTCCTGCATAAGCACTGCTCCAAGTCCTCGACGTGAAGCGTCACAATACACCTCATAATCCTTGGTCTGATCTGGCAAAATCAACACTGGTGATGCAACCAAATGTTTCTTCAACTCCTGGAAACTGGCTTCACATTCCCCGGTCCATATGAACTTGGTATCCTTCTTCAATAACTCCGTCACAGGCTTTGCAATCTTCGAGAAATTTTCAATGAAACTCCGGTAGTATCCTGCGAGTCCAAGAAAACTGTGGATCTCTCCAACTGTTGTTGGCGCTTCCCAATTTGTCACAGTGTCAACCTTGGTGGGATCTACTGCTATACCTTCTCCAGATATAACGTGTCCGAGAAATCCAACTTCTTTCAACCAAAACTCACATTTGCTAAACTTGGCATATAACTGATGTTCTCTGAGTTTACCAAGTACCAAACGCAAATGCTCCTTATGCTCCTCTTCGTTCTTCGAGTAAACCAGGATATCATCAATGAACACTACGACGAACTTCCAAAAACTCCATAAACACTTTGTTCATCATGTTCATAAAATAAGCAGGTGCGTTAGTCAGACCAAATGACATAACGGTATATTCGTACAGCCCATACCTGGTGGTAAAAGCCGTCTTAGGTATATCCTGTTCTCGAATCTTCAACTGATGGTATCCTGATCGCAGATCGATCTTGGAAAATACCTTAGCTCCTTGCAATCGATCAAACAGATCATTTATCATTGGTAGTGGGTACTTGTTCTTGATGGTTACTTCATTCAATCCTCGATAATCAACAACCATCCTTAACGATCCATCCTTCTTCTCCACTAGAAGTACTGGAGATCCCCAAGGCGAAGAACTTGGGCGAATATAACCTTTATCCAGTAACTCCTTAATCTGCTTCTTAATCTCCTCCAAATCCTTTGCGGGCATCCTATATGGTCTCTTAGATATTGGCCCTGTGCCTGGCAAAATCTCAATCAAAAACTCAATGTCTCTATCTGGTGGCATGCCTGGTAACTCCTCTGGAAATACATTAGGGAAATCCTTTACTACTGGTACTTCCTCCTGCACAACTCCTGTTAACGAATTTACTTGAGTCCTTTTTGGCACATGTCGGGATACATACTTGATCCTTCTCCCTTCTGGGGTGGTAAGCAAAATTAACTTACTGGCACATTCAATGTTCCCTTCATAGTTCTAACCAATCCATGCCTAATATCACATTCAATCCTTGAGATTCCAATACTATTAGGTCCGAGGGAAATACATAGTTACCAATCCTTAATGGTAACCGATCACACCATAGACTAACCATATACTCTGCTCCAGGCGAGGTTACTAACATGGGTGACCTAAGGGCTTGGGTTGGCAGTTTATACTTATCCACAAATCCCCTTGATATGTATGAATGAGATGCACCCGTATCAAAAAGAACGATTGCAGTAAAAGACTTAACCAAAAACTTACCTATTACTGCATCAGGCTGGGCTTCAACCTCCTCCACATTTACGTGGTTCACCTGTCCCCTGTTGAAAGGGTTCGACTTCTTTCCAGAGCTTCCATTGCCATTTCCATTCTGGGATTCAGGACATTCATTGGCATAATGTCCGGTCTTCTGGCACTTAAAGCAAGTGACTTGGCTCAGGTCTCTCTTGGCTGGAGTTGATGGGTTGGTACGGTTCTGGCCGTTGCTTCCTCCATTCCATTACCATTCTTGGTGCCATTATGATTGTGCGAGCTACCTCCTCCATGGGTATGCTGAAAATGTCCTCCCGGTCTAGGGATAAAACGTGGCTTCTGTTGAGCTCCAGAATTGTACTTCCCTTGTCCATACTTACTCTTACGGTTCTCAATTTGCTGCTGCTTCCCTTCAATCACGAGAGCACGATCTACCAACTCCTGGTAGTTGTTGAAGGTTGCTACCATCAACTGCATGCTCAACTCATCATTCAGTCCTTCCAGAAACTTCTCCTGCTTAGCTGCATCCGTAGCAACGTCATCTGGAGCATAACGTGCTAGATTACTAAAGTCCTCCACATACTGGCCAACTGTCCGTCCTCCTTGGCACAAGTTGCGAAACTCACGCTTCTTCATGGCCATAGCACCTGCTAAAACATGGGCAGTACGGAAAGCCTGCTGGAACTGGTCCCATGTGACAGTGTCGATAGGGAAAGTGGCGGTGTAATTCTCCCACCATGATGATGCGGGTCCTTCAAGATGATGTGCGACAAACTTCATCTTTTCCGCATCTGTGCATCCTGCCGTGGTCAACTCCCTTGCTGTCTTGCGGAGCCAATCATCTGCTACTATCGGCACGGTGCTACTGGAAAACACAGATGGATTCAGCCTAAGAAAATGGGCTAAGAGGTCAGCATGTGGTGGTTGTGGTGGGTTGTTGTTGTTGTTCCCCTGATTCTGATTCTGGACTAGCAACTGCATCAATGTGTTCTGCTGCTGGATCAACTGGGTGAGCTCCGGTGGGAAGGTAAATCCGGGGTCACGTCTCGGAGGCATCTGAGGGTTTAGAAAAGATGAGATTAAGAACAGTGAGGGGTCTAGAGAGAAAACACTACCCATGCACATGAGGCAAAAGCAAACAATTCACTTCATTCAATCAAACAAGGGCATACAATCGATCTAACTATCGCAAAAGTGTTCAGACTACTATATTTACATGGTGGACTACTACTACTGATGGGGTGGTCTACTAGAAATATTCTTCGGTTGCAGACTCCATGATATATGCTCCAGCTTCATCAACATAGTCATCATCGCTATCATCTGGATCCGAGTCGGTGTCGTCGATGATGATGTAGTCTTCCGGGTGAATCTCCTTGGGTTCTTCATCTTCCTCTACTAGTGTAGGGTCTCCCATAAATATTCCAATCTTCTTGATCAGATCATCATTCTTCTCCACTAATACTTCGATTTCCTCTTCATAATCTTCACGTGTAGCCTTGAGTTCTTCCTCCAGTTCCTTGATTCTAGTCATTGCCTTCTTCAGATCTATCATGTCGGCGCACATATGGTTCTCCTGATGTCGAATGTGCTAGTTTAACTCCTGGATAAAAGCTGCAATTGATCTATCCTTCCTGGTGCTGATCATCTCCCAGTGCTCATCTCGGCGCCCACAAATCTGCTAGATAGTATCCTTGAGATCATTGCGGTAAACTTCTCCAATGCGTCACATGGCGATGTGAGCTGCCATGCTCTTTCCTAGACTCCAGGTTGGTGCATCAAAGGAAAACTCTATGGGCTCAGTGACTGGCATGAACGTCCTTCCTGGAACTTGAACCTGAATCATCCAGCACTCTTCTTCAAGTAAAGTGGCATTGTAGGTCCCGGTGAAGCTTGGTACTCCTATGTTCAGATATCTAGTGACTTCCTTCAAGTGACGTCCAAAGGGTGTATCTTCATCCGGTTGTGTGAACTTTTTCCTTGCATCCGCCATCCTAAAAGAGTAGAGAAGATGAGGAGTCAGAATGAGAAGAGTGAGTAGTGATCTAGAGCTTTAGCTTAGTGGTCGTGTCCTACAGTCAGCGTGTGCTCTGATACCATCTTGTAGCGACCAGACCTCAAACGGTCCAATCTCTATGCTCCGGTGTCATCCCTGGATCAGTAATGCTGACACCACACAGTACTTGAAGGATTTATAACAGAGTAGCAATCACACACTTATTACATCGAGTGTCTCAGGAGAGAACTTATTACAATAAATATGGCTTAAGGCCATCTAATAACGAAAACAACGGAAGGCTTGGAAGATAAGTGAGTCCATCAACTCCAACGACATCACTGAGTACAGAACCACGACCTAAAAGCACCTTACTCGTCGTCTGAAAAGACTGCAACATGAACGTTGCAGCCCGAAAACGGGTCAGCACATGGAATATGCTGGCAATATAACACATGGAGAGCAATAATGGAATAAGGCTATACTACATGCATATTTGGCTGGTGGAAAGCTGCGTAAAGCCAATTTTTCCCTACTGCAAAGGAATAAATTTTATTTAACTATCATGGTGGTTGTTAAACATTGAGAGTGTAGACATCCTCTCAATCCCAATTAAGCATCAACTTTAAAACCCAACAATATTAATTAGAGTAACATGATGAGATTCACATGATAATCCAGGTACTAGATACTCAAGTTGTCCATAACCAGGGACACGACTAACCATGATTAGTTTATACACTTTGCAGAGGCTTGCGCACTTTTCTCCACAAGACTCGATCTCCTCCGTTGGGGTTCTCGCACTACATGATGTTTGAGAAACGGATGACCGAGACATAGTCTTTCAGAAGCGCTAGCACCTTACGAACGGCTAGACCGTACCACCTACATCCCCTACATCTGCTAGTCTACCACTGTAAGAGTTCGCACGACTTAGTCAACTATGCTAGAGCCCATAGTAGCTTGTGGCTGCACATGGAAGTTTCTAGTATGAATAATCTCATGATCGCTTTGAGCTTGGGTGGCGGTACAAAAGAAAAACAGGCAATCGCTGGAATACCCAGGTGCCTCAATTCACCCACATGTGTGTTTAAGTTGCCACCTTAGATAAACCATTAATTTAACAATCTCACATCTATCATGGATTTCACTCACCCAATCCACGTCTACTAGCATAGCATGGCATAATAAGCAAACATAGAAGTAACTCCCAAAGTTTTGATAATAACAGGTAATAGGTACTACCTCATCTACTTTCCAAACCCACAATTTAATTAGAACCTAATCATGCAATGTGTGAGGGTTGATATAATGCAATAAAAGCTGGGTAAAAGGAAGTATGATCAAAGTGTTACTTGCCTTGCCGATGATCCGCAAAACCTAGCGATTCGAAGTAGCAAGTGGCGCACTTCGGGTACTCTTTCGCAAACAAATAAGCATACAATAAGTACTCAACTAATGCACAGGTAAAACTAAAATAAGAGAACTAACCAGAAAGTTCAACTTAAGAACTCCGGTTGGCAAAAAGAATCAAATCGAACGAACAACGAAAAACAAACGGCAAGAGAAACAAGCTTCGTTTTTCTAATGTTGCTCTAGGTCAAATTTTACAGAGGCAAAAACTTGTTTGAGTTGGTTAAATGGAAAGAGGGTTTCGAGACGAAACTCCAGGCGCTTGAATCGCCTGATTCCGATAAACGAGCGAAAAGATATACTAGAACGAAAATCGTATCAGGAATCGCGATCAGAAAAATCGCGGATTTAATTCGAGGAAAAGAAAAACGACGAACAGACTAACGAACGAATGTTCGTTATTTGGATCTAAACGATGAATGCGTTCGTTAAAATGAACGAACGAACGAACGCTCGCTAAAAAATAAACCTGAAAAAACCGATCTATAAAAAAACGAAAACTAGGATTTTTTTTAAAACGGATCGGTTTTTTTTAGTAAACCGAGCGGCGGCTACCTCAGCTCGGGCTCCGGCGAGGTCCGGCGGGGTTCCGGGCGGCGTGGGGTGGCGGGGCGGCGGCTCCTGGCGGCGGCAGCGTGCGGCGGCGGCGCAAGGCG
>NC_041382.1:205832087-205835631 GCF_002162155.2 Triticum dicoccoides
CAAGGCGGGGCGTGCGGCGGCTTGCGGCGGCGCGGGCGGCGTGGGGTGCGGGGTGGTATTTAAGGAGGGGGGCGGCTGACTTGGGGAGGGGGTCGGGCGGCGGCGAGGCGGCTCCGGCTCGGTCTCCCTCCCGAGTCCGGCGGTTGCATGGCGAGGAGGCGGCGGCTTGGGCCGGCCTGGCTCGGCTGGGCCCTTGGCCCAGTCGGGCGCGGGGTTTTTTTTAAATAATTTCGCCGAAACTAAGAAAAATTCTAGAAAAATAAATAAAAATCTAAAATTGCCAAAACAAATTTTCACCGTCTAAATAAAATATTTAGGACAGGATGAACATTTTCTTGACCCTAAATGCAATTTTTGAAAACGTGCAATTTTCCCTAAATTCACATAAAATAGCAAATAAAACCAAAATAAAATATTGTTTGATTTTTTTATTAAATCCTCAATATTTCTTTATTTTGGAAAAGTCATTTTATTCCCTCTCTCATATTTGGATGATAGAAATAATTGAAGATAAAATAAATAAAATAAATGATCCTATTTTCAAAATTTGAGAAAACTCAAATATGAAAATAACGAAATCCCCAACTCTCTCCGAGGTCCTTGAGTTGCATAGAATTTCTAGGATCAACCAAAATGCAAATAAATATGATATGCAATGATGATCTAGTGTATAACATTCCAAATTGAAAATTTGGGATGTTACACAAGCAAACAAAAGATCTGACGAGAAAAAGGCGAACGAAAAAGAGGGGAATAAAATGGAAAATTTTGTGAAGTGGGGGAAATGAAAACTAGAGGAAAATGCCAAATAATTTAAATTGAGAGGAGATGAGATTTGTGATTAGGAACCTAGTATATGTTGAAGAACCTCCCCGGCAACGGCGCCAGAAATTCCTTTTGATGTCGCTTGAAGCTACGTCGGTATTTCCCTAAAGAGGAAGGGATGATGCATCACATCGACGGTAGGTATTTCCCTCAGATATGGAACCAAGGTTATCGAACCAGTAGGAGAACCAAGCAACACAATGTAAACAACCCCTGCACACAGATAACAAATCCTCGTAACCCGACGTGTTAAAAGGGTTTTCAATCCCTTTCGGGTACGGTGCCAGAAATTGGTGCGTGACGGTAAAAAGGTTGTAATAGATTGGATAAATAGATCACAAATAAAATAAAGTGCATCAAAGTTTTTTTGGATTTTTGGATTAATAGATCTGAAAATAAAAGCAAATAAAAATAGATCACGAAGGCAAATAATATGAGAAAGAGGCCCCGGGGCCCTAGGTTTCACTAGTGGCTTCTCTCGAGAAAATAGTAAAGCGGTGGGTGAACAAATTACTGTTGGGCAATTGATAGAACTTCAAATACTCATGACGATATCCAGGCAATGATCATTATATAGGCATCATGTCCAAGACTAGTAGACCGACTCCTGCCTGCATCTACTACTATTACTCCACACATCGACCGCTATCCAGCATGCATCTAGTGTATTAGGTTCATGGAGAAACAGAGTAATGCAATAAGAACGATGACATGATGTAGACAAGATCTAACTATGTAGAGATAGACCCCATCGTTTTATCCTTAGTAGCAACGATACATACGTGTCGGTTCCCCTTTTGTCACTGGGATCAAGCACCGTAAGATCGAACCCACTACAAAGCACGTCTTCCCATTAGAAGATAAATAGATCAAGTTGGACAAACAAAACCCAAATATCAGAGAAGAAATATGAGGCTATAAGAGATCGTGCATAAAAGATATCAAAGAAACTCAAATACTTTCATCGATATAAAAACATAGATCTGATCATAAACTCAAAGTTCATCGATCCCAACAAACACACCGCAAAAGAGTTACATCATATGGATATCCAAGAGACCATTGTATTGAGAATCAAGAGAGAGAGAGAGATGAAGCCATCTAGCTACTAACTACGAACCCGAAGGTCTACAAAGAACTACTCACGCATCATCGGAGAGGCACCAATGGAGGTGGTGAACCCCATCCGAGATGGTGTCTAGATTGGATCTGGTGGTTCTGGACTCTGCGATAGCTGGATGAATATTTCGTCGACTCCCCTAGGGTTTTGGGAATATTGGGGTATTTATAGAGCAAAGAGGCGGTTCGGGGGCACCCCAGGTGGGCACAACCCACCAGGGCGCGCCTGGGCCTCCTGGCATGCCCTGGTGGGTTGTGCCTCCCTCGGGGCACCCCCAGGCACAGCCAGGGCCCGTTGTGTTCCTTTTGGCCCATAAAAATTATCCGTAAAGTTTTATGGCATTTGGACTCCGTTTGATATTGATTTTCTGCCATGTTAAAACATGGAAAAAACAACAATTGGCACTTGGCACTATGTCAATAGGTTAGTACCAAAAAATGATATAATTGACTATAAAATGATTATAAAACATCCAAGATTGATAATATAACATCATGGAACAATCAGAAATTATAGATACGTTGGAGACGTATCATTGCATTACTCCGTTTCTCCATGAATTTACTACACTAGATGCATGCTGGATAGCGGTTGATGTGTGGAGTAATAGTAGTAGATGCGGGCAAGAGTCGGTCTACTAATATTGGACGTGATGCCTATATAATGATCATTGCCTGGATATCGTCATGATTATTCGAAGTTCTATCAATTGCCCAACAATAATTTGTTTACCCACCGTTGCTATTTTTCTCAAGAGAAGCCACTAGTGAAATCTACGACCCCCGGGTCTCTTCTTTATTATATTTGCCTTCACATTCTATTTTTATTTGCTTTTATTTTCAAATCTATTAATCAAAAAACCCAAGAATACCTTGCTGCCATTTTTATTTATTTACTTTATCTTGCGTTCCCGCGAGATCTATTTATCCAATCTACTACAATTTTACCTATCTTTTAACCCGTGAGGGATTGACAACCCCTGTCTTATATCTGATTGCAAGTATTTATTCTTTGTGTGCAGAAGTTGTTTACATGGTGTTGCGTGGTTCTCCTACCTGCTCGATAACCTTGGTCTCATCACTGAGGGAAATACCTACCATATTTGTCACTACTAGGGAAAACCTTATACACAGAAGCTTACCAATAGTGCGGGCTAAAAGGAGGCGCTACTGCTCATTAGCAGTAGCGCCTGTATACAAAGGACGCTACTGTTATGTGCATAGCAGTAGCATGGTAGGAACAAAACACGCTACCACTATACATGCCACACGGTTGCCAACATGCTAGGTATAGTAGTAGCGCCTCCATGGGAACCGCAGTACTGCTAACTAGATAGTAGTAGCGCTGGGCCTTGGCCCGCGCTACTGCTAACCCGGCCTTATCCCCGCCCCGGCCCGCTTGTTTCCTCACTCTCCCTGTCTCACTGTCACCGTCGCGGCCGTCCTCCTCCTACCATCACCGTCGTCGCCGCATTGCGCCGCCGCCATCGCAGCATTGCTGCCGACGTCGCCGCCACCCCCCCGGCCTTGGTAAGCCTCCTCCTTCTCCTCTTCCTCATCCTTCCTCCCTCCTCCACCACACTCCTCCTCCCTCCTCCGC
>NC_041382.1:205835759-205858750 GCF_002162155.2 Triticum dicoccoides
GCCCCTCCTCCTCCATCAACAGCCCCTCCTCCCTCCACAACCCCTCCTCCATCCACATCCCATCCTCCCTCCCTCCTCCATCCACACGGTTAAGGTTTAGTTGATAGCTTATCGTGTTTAGATTTAGTTGATATGTAAAACTTTGATTTAGTATGCTTCTAAGGTTTAGTTGATAGCTTATAGTGTTTAGAGTGAATTAGTAAAAATTCAAACATAGTTAATAGATTTAGTTTGTAACACTTTGATTGTAGAATGTAGGTTTTTTGAATAGTATAGGTTGGTAGAATTTTGTTGTAGAAGGTAGATATAAATTTTTAGTAATACAAATTTTTAATAAAAAAATTAGTAATGTAAATTTTTAGGTATAGAACTTTTTGAATTATAGAAATGTATTGGAATGCTATATGACAAATGTTTAGGTATCAAATTTAGTAATAGGAATTTCAGCAATCAAACTCTAAGTTATATTGTGAAATTAGGGCATTTAATAATAATGTTTTTGTTTATATTTTTTTGCAGAAATCAAGGAGCCCTGCATCATCCCCGCCGTCCTCCCCGTCACCGACCCCCTCCGACTTCGAGGTGAGACTAGCCAAATCCCCATGTTGATGATGATGTAGATGTTTTGATAGATGTAGTAGAGTAGTAGATGAGTAGCTGTGACAATTTCCATGGAATAGAAAATTTTCAATGTAGGTCTTTCAAATATGATGGAGATTTAGACATGCCATATGTAGTATTGTGCACTACTAGTGTTTGCCCAAGTGGCCAATGTTTGCAGGGAACACCTCAGAGTGTCCTATGTTTTGCCGGAGTGTTGATTCATTTCCGTTCCGGCAAATTTCAGGCGCTCGATATGTTCTATTTTAGCAAAGGTCATGCTGTACTTTTTCATGAATTTAAGCATCACTTGTGCTAGAATATGTAGGAAATATCGAGTGCCCATGATTTGCTAGAAAGATAATTAAACGACATTTCGAGTTGGCTTTAAGTCTGTCGGGGCTCCATACATGGCAGCCAAAAAATCAGTGAGGGAGAGTCTCCACCATATATGAGAGAAGAAGAATGCCGGCTGTTGTTGTGGGGGTCGCTTCTCCTTCTTCTCTTTATGCTAGACCTTTGTTATGCACTAGGGGAAGAAGGAGTAGCCACCATCATCTACGATCGAAAAATCGGTGAGGGAGTGTCCACCATATATGAGAGAAGACGGATGCCAACTGTTGTCATGGGGGTCGCTTCTCCTTCTTTTCCTTGTGCTAGATATTTGTAATGCATTAGGGAAAGGAGGAGTAGCGACCATCAACGACGGTCGCAATATCAGAGAGGGAGTGCCCACCATATACGTGAGATGAGAGTTTAGGAAGGAAGACTCGACAAAACTAAAGTCAACCCGTTGCATATCGAGTAATAGTGATATGTGTGTTGAGTTTCCTGGTAGTTGCCTTCAATCGATTTTCAATTAATGTTTGAACTATGAACATAGGAAATGTCTGACGACGAAAGGGAATTTGTTATGTGCGAATACTGCGAAGGCGAGCGCGGCTTGTGCGACAGGCCTCACCTAGTTGGTGGTAGGAACTTCAGCATCATGCTGGCTGAGACCTTCGAAGTGGATACAGTAAGTCACAATGACAAGTCTTTTTCATAATTAAGCATGACTTCTGCTTCTTTTGCTTCAACTTATAATTTTAATTTTTTACAATTCTACTAGCGCATCCCCTGCCATGCAAGAATGTATGTCTTGGATAAGATTGGTTTCAGTACTATGGAAAGTATGGAGGTAAAGAGAGTTCACTTGAGGACCGAGCATGGTTATACTTTTGCCGTAAAATTATACAATGCAGACACCTACTCCTATTTTGAATGAAAAAATTGGAGAGTACTATGCAAGGCTTATGCATTTGAGCCTAATATGCTTATCACCTTTGATATTCGCCACGAAGATGAAATTGAAGGTAATATCGACATCTGGGTCGATGTGCAGACGCCTCCAGTTCAACCATTATGTCAGTTTCTCAACCATATTTATTAAGTAATTTATATTTTTTATTTAAAAATAGTTGACAACTAATTTCTATTGACAGCTTATTTCCATTCAATCAAACATGTCCAGCGCTTGCTAGACAGCACTTACTACTGTCCTGGGGCTGAACTAAACTGCGAGGAGATATGTCATTATGTTTCATGGCTTGAGGATCTTGATACTGTCAAGATAGGTTAATTTCCTGGACTTCGAGATATTAGTACTCAAGACGTGCGACCACTAGTGTGCGTATTGAACTACGGTCACATCTATTTAGGAAAGATGGTAAAAAAATTACTATATGTCCTCAGTGCATCTTTTGCATACATTATTTTTAAGCTAGACTTCATTGCCACGTATATTACTAAGATGTTCTTCAACAGGGACTCCCAATGAGTGTTGTGCCTCGTTGGATCGAGCCGAAAGGTCGCATGACAATGGTTAGCTTACGGCCAAGATATCGTGCATTGCACATGAGTGCATTCATCATTTCTCGAAGCGAGCAAGTCTTAATAGTCAAAGACTGGAGCAAATTTGTGGAGGATCGTAGCAGAGAAGTACTAGGGGACAGCAATCAGAAGTGCAACCCAAAAATAGGAGACAAGTTCATCTGCATGCTCCAACATGATGAAGCAGGAGTGCTACACATGTTTTATGCTATTTTACCTGAGAGAGTAGCAAGAGTGATTAGCTAGCGCTAGAATGAGTTTGAAGATGATGATGCGCTACACTATGACTATGATGATTAAATAGCTAGTGTTGGTGGTAATGACTATGATGATTATTATTAGCTAGTATTGGTGGTGATTAGATAGCTACACTATGACTATGATGATTAAATAGTGTTGGTGGTAATGACTATGATGATTATTAGCTAGTGTTGTTGGTGATGATATAATTCAAGAGTTTTTATATTAATATGATGATGATGTTGATCATGATTATCATCATGATTTGTTATTATGATCATGATTAGTTATTATATCATTGGTGGAAGGAACGCGGATTAGATTCATGTGGATGGATCAAAAGTGACCAAAAGTTGAATTAGTACGATTGTGGTCCTAATTCAACTTTTGATTCATCCAAATGAATCTAATCCATGTTTCTTCCTCACAATAATATATTAATTTATCATGGACATAATGATATAACAACCTCTTAATTGGTACTGTATCAAAATTTGTATAACGATGCATAAATACACTAAAAATAAATAAAGATGAAAAACATAATACTAGTAGCACTGGACAGGAAGCATGATACGTCTCCATCGTATCTACTTTTCCAAACACTTTTGACCTTGTTTTGGACTCTAACTTGTATGAGTTGAATGGAACTAACCCGGACTGACGCTGTTTTCAGCAGAATTGCCATGGTGTTATTTTTGTGCAGAAATAAAAGTTCTCGGAAGGACCTGAAACTTCACGGAGAATATTTTTGGAATTTATAAAAATACTGGCGAAATAATCAACACCAGGGGCCCACACCCTGTCCATGAGGGTGGGGGCGCCCCCCTGGGGCGCGCCCCTATCTCGTGGGCCCCCTGATACTCCACCAACCTCAACTCCAACTCTATATATTCACATTCGGGGAGAAAAATCAAAGAGAAGGATTCATCGCATTTTATGATACGGAGCCACCGCCAAGCCCTAATCTCTCTCAGGAGGGCTGATCTGGAGTCCGTTCGGGGCTCCAAAGAGGGGAATCTGTCGCCATCGTCATCATCAACCTTCCGGCATCACCAATTTCATGATGCTCACCGTCGTGCGTGAGTAATTCCATTGTAGGCTTGCTGGACGGTGATGGGTTGGATGAGATTTATCATGTAATCGAGTTAGTTTTGTTAGGGTTTGATCCCTAGTATCCATTATGTTCCGAGATGGATGTTGCTATGACTTTGCTATGCTTAATGCTTCTCACTAGGGCCCGAGTGACATGATTTCAGATCTGAACCTATTATGTCTCCATGAATATATGTGAGTTCTTGAACCTATTTTGCAAGTCAATAGTCACCTACTATGTGTTATGATCCGTTAACTCCGAAGTGACAATAATCGGGACAATTACTGGTGATGATCGTAGTTTGAGGAGTTCATGTATTCACTAAGTGTTAATGCTTTGTTCTGGTACTCTACTAAAAGGAGGCCTTAATATCCCTTAGTTTCCGATAGGACCCCGCTGCCACGGGAGGGTAGGACAAAAGATGTCATGCAAGTTCTTTTCCATAAGCATGTATGACTATATTCGGAATACATGCCTACATTACATTGATGAACTGGAGCTAGTTCTGTGTCACCCTATGTTATAACTGCTACATGAGGAATCGCATCTGACATAATTATCCATCACTGATCCAATGCCTACGAGCTTTTCACATATTGCTCTTTTCTTAGTTACTTTTCCGTTGCCACTGTTACAATCACTACAAAACCAATACTGTTACTTTTGCCACTGTTACCGTTACCTCCATATTACTTTGCTACTAAAAACTTTGCTGCAGATATTAAGTCTTTCAGGTGCGGTTGAATTGACAACTCAATTGTTAATACTTGAGAATATTCTTTGGCTCCCCTTGTGTCGAATCAATAAATTTGGGTTGAATACTCTACCCTCGAAAACTATTGTGATCCCCTATACTCGTGGGTTATCAAGACTATTTTCTGGCACCGTTGTTGGGGAGCATAGCTCTATTCTTTGAGTCACTTGGGATTTATATCTGTTGATCACTATGAGGAACTTGAAAGATGAAAGAACCAAGATTTTTCCCTCAGCTACGAGGGGAGGTAAGGAACTCCCATCTAGCTCTACACTTGATTCACCTTCTGTTTTGAGTAAACTTGTGACACCTACTCCTGCTATTTATTCTGATATGTCGCATGTTATTGATGATGCCACTTCTGCTTTGCATGAGGCTTATGATGAAACTACTTCTATGCTTGATAATACTGTGCCATTAGGTGAATTTCTTGATGAACAACTTGCTAGGGTTAGAGAGAATGAAATTATTGAAACTGATAATATTGATGAAAGTGATGATGAAGATTCTCCCCCTAGATATGAATTGCCTATTGTGCCTGAGGGTTATGTTATGGATGAAGAAACTGCTAGAGACTTTTTAGCTTGCAATGATAGATATGATCTTAAGAAACTGTTAGCTAAGCTGAAAGAAAAGTCTTTGAAAGCTAGAATGAAATATGACCTTGCTTTTGCTACTTCACCTATCAGTATTTCCGATATGGATTATATTTTCTTTGTTGATCCTGAGTTAGTTACTTTGGTTGAATCCGATCATTTTTATGGCTATGAATCTGAAACTGTTGTGACACATCTTACTAAATTGAATGATATAGCCACCATGTTCGTTGATGAGGAGAAAATTCGTTACTACTATATCCTTAAGTTATTTCCGTTCTCATTAAAGGGTGATGCTAAAATATGGTTTAATTCTCTTGATCCTGGTTGTGTGCTTAGTCCCCAGGATATGATTTATTACTTCTCTGCTAAATATTTTCCGCTCATAAGAAACAAGCTGCCTTAAGGGAAATATATAATTTTGTGAAAATTGAAGAAGAGAGTCTCCCACAAGCTTGGGGGAGGCTTCTCCGATTACTTAATGCTTTGCCTGATCATCCTCTGAAGAAAAATGAAATACTTGATATCTTTTATAATGGACTAAACGATGCTTCCAAAGACCACCTAGATAGTTGTGCTGGTTGTGTTTTCAGGGAAAGAACTGCTGATCAAGCTGAATTGCTATTGAATAATATGTTGAGTAATGATAATGATTGGACACTTCCTGAACCAACTCCTAAGCCAACTCCGAAGAAAAGGGGTATTCTATTTCTCAGTCCTGAAGATATGCAAGAGGCAAAGAAATCTATGAAAGAAAAAGGTATTAAAGCTGAAGATGTTAAGAATATACTTCCTATTGAAGAAATACATGGTCTTGATAACCCGACACAGGTAGTAAAGGTAATTTCTCTCTATAGATTTGATGAAGGTGATATTCCTCGTTATAAGTCTGCTAGCCAATGCTTGGATGAGTTTGATAATTTTGTTGTTAAATAAGAAAACTTCAATGCTTATGTTAGTAGATAATTGAAACGTAATGCTTATATGATTGAACACTTGAGTGATTATATGCTTAGAGTTAAAGGTGAACCTAAACTTATTAGTAAACATGCTTCTATGGTTACCACTCAAGTAGAACAAGTGTTTAAGACTCAAAATGATTTGCTCAATGAATTAAATAATAAGAAAAATGATAATGTTGTTAGAGTTGTGACTAGAGGGGGTAAAATGACTCGGGAACCTTTGTATCTTGAGGGCCATCCTAAGAGAATTGAGCAAGATTCTCAGAGAACTAATGCTGATGCACCTAGTTATTCTAAGAAGAAGAAGAAGAAAAATGATAGGACTTTGCATGCTTCTAGTGAACTTGTTGTTGACACACACCTGAGAATCCCAATGATATTTCTATTTCCGATGCTGACACACAATCTGCTAATGAACATGAACCTAGTGATAATATTAATGATGATGTTCATGTTGATGCTCAACCTAGCAATGATAATGATGTAGAGATTGAACCTGCTGTTGATCTTGATAACCCACAATCAAAGAATCAATGTTATGATAAGAGAGACTTCATTGCTAGGAAGCACGGTAAAGAAACAGAACCATGGGTTCAGAAACCCATGCCTTATCCTCCCAACCCATCCAAGAAAAAGGATTATGAGGATTTTGAGCACTTTGCTAAAATGATTAGACATATCTTTTTACGTATGCGTTTGACGGATATTCTTAAGATGAATCCTTATGCTAAGTATATGAAAGATATTGTTACAAATAAAAGAAAGATACCGGAAGCTGAAATTTCCACCATGCTTGCTAATTATACTTTTAAGGGTGGAATACCAAAGAAACTAGGAGATCCAGGAGTACCAACTATACCATGCTCCATTAGAAGGAATTATGTTAAAACTGCTTTATGTGATCTTGGAGCCGGTATTAGTGGTATGCCTCTCTCTTTATATCGTAGACTTGATTTGAATAAGTTGACACCTACTGAAATATCTTTGCAAATGGCTGATAAATCAACTGCTATACCTGTCGGTATTTGTGAGGATGTGCCTGTTGTGGTTGCAAACGTTACCATTTTAACGGACTTTGTTATTCTAGATATTCCCGAGGATGATAGTATGTCAATTATACTTGGTAGACCCTTTTTGAATACTGCAGGGGTTGTTATTGATTGGAACAAAGGAAATGTCACTTTTCATGTTAATGGTATTGAGCATACGGTACATTTTCCGAGGAAACAACCTCAAGTCCACAATATAGATTCTATTGGAAAAACTTCAACAATTACTATTTGAGGTTTTGAATTTCCTCTTCCTACCGTCAAGAAGAAATATGATATTCTTATTGTTCGGGATGTGCATATCCCTGTTGAGGTAACTTAGTGTTATTCAAAGATTCTCCGGTTTCATGCGATTCGGAAAGAGTTTGTTAACAAGACTTGATCAACCTTGTTAGTGGATGCCTTTTGATGAGCATGGGATGGATGAAGTTAGAAAGCACAACTTTCTGTACCCTCCTTTTACTTTCTGTTATTTAGATTAAGTAAAGCAAAAATAGTATTTTCTGTCTGTTTTCTGAATTATCCTTGCAATACAAAATACCAAGTACTCCAAATGTCCTGAAAATTTTAGATGATTTTTTGTAGAATATTTAAGAATTATTGGTACTGAGAACACACCAGGGGGACCCACCACCTGGCCACGAGGGTCCAGGATGCGCCCACCCCCTGGGGTGTGCCCCCTGCCTCGTGGACCCCATGTGGGCCCCCTCCACTTATTCTTGCACCCACACACTTCGTCTTCCTCCAGAAAAAATCCTCCACCAGCTCAAACCCGAGTTCTAGCTCATCTTACTGCCATTTTTGATCTCCTAGCTCAAAGCTCCATTCGCAAAACTGCTTTGGAGAATTGTTCTTCGGTATGTGACACCTCCAATGGTCCAATTAGTTTTTGTTCTAGTGCTTTATTTATTGCAATTTTTTGCTGCTTAGGTGACCCTGTTCTTGAGCTTGCATGTCAAATTTATGTGGTCAAAAGTAGTTTTAATGCATGATATGGCCTCTAGGCACTTATGGGAGTAGTTGCTATCAATCTTGTTGAGTTTGGTTCACTTTTATTTTGAGTCACTAAAAATTTCAAAAAAACTCAGAGAAAGAAAATGATGAAGAGATTGTTGAGGGGCTCTTCGAGCCGAAGCTTGAAGGATAAGCAAAGTGAAGAGAATAAGAAGCCCAAATATAATATCCCTCGCACTGTGGAGGTTTGGCCATGCGAATGGCCTTGTGATGAGTTCTTGAGAGCAGCCGGGATTTATGATGATTTTTATTATTTGGCTGAGAATGCAGGCCTCACCAACTTCCTCCGCGACCAGCGCGAACAGTATCTCCTCACTACTATTTTCGTGCAAATTTTTTACTTCCATGCTAGGAAATCACCACCTTCAGTGGAATTTCATTTATATGATGAGGTTAAGGGGATGTCACGATATGATTTTTGCCGGGTCTGTAAGATACCCTTTGAGGGCAGCATAGAGGAACCACATCGTAATGATGTGGAGGGGTTTACTGATATAATTGTTGTAGGGGAAACGAGGAAAGTTTCTGATGCAAGAATTACTAGCATACATTTTCCTGTTCTACGTTACTTTGCAATATTTGCTAGTAGATGCTTAATTGGTCGTGGGAACAGTGGAAACCTCAGTGCCCCTGATATTCTTATTTTGCGCCATGCTTTGTTTCGTGATACAACTTTCAGTTTAGGGGCTATTGTTGCTAAACGGTTAAATCTGAACCATACAAAGGGCCCCCTCTTTGGAGGCATGTTTGCTTCACGCCTTGCTGCACACTTTAGGATACCTATTAAGCATTATGAGAAAGAGGAAAATTTGATGCCCCCTATTTTTCTAGATTACAAGAGTATGGTAGCACATGATTTTATTGTTAAGGATAAGAAGAAGCTGCTTAAGTATAGATTGATTTTTGATAAAAACTACTATGATATTAATACCTTGCTTGCGCCCTATTTGTTTAACATATTTTCAGGCACGTTTTGCCGGAGGACATTCATGCCTACCGGAGCCGGACATCAGCTCCAGAGCCTGAGCCGGAGCCATCCCTTGGCCCTTATCGATAGTCAATCTATCAGTGGGATCCAGAGGAGATCGCCAACCAGTGGCACCCAGAGGACACTCCTCCGTACACCAGAGAGGGAAGCTTTGAGCCATGTCCATAGACTAACTTAGGCCAAAAGCCTAAGCTTGGGGGAGTACGTATCTCTCACCTACATTACATTCATGTTCACACACTCATTCCAGTAGTCGGTGCTCATAATTTTTCATTGTACTATCCATGCTAGTTTATTTTCTTTTCCAGCATTCTTCTTGTGTGTTTGAAAACCTTAATAAAAACCAAAAAAATAGTTGTATATTTTAGCTAGTTTACTTTCCATGCCTGTAGTAGTAATAATTAAAAGAAAACCCAAAAAGATTTCTCGTTCTTCTTTTGCTTGTTGGGAGCTTTCCCATGTAAATAGTTTTTGTTTCTTTTCTTTTCTTTGGGGGTTGTGAGGAGAAGACCATGATGAAAATGTTGAGTGGCTCTCATATGCATTATTGTAGATCTAACAAAGAGCCCATATTACCTTGTCTTCTCCCTGTGTATTAAATGCTTGCAGATTCCAGCTTAGTCCAATGCACGTGCACTATTATTATTATCCACACCGTTTGATTATGCAAGTGAAAGGCAATAATGACGATATATGATGGACTGATTGAGATGAGAAAAGCTGGTATGGGCTCAACCTATCTTGTTTTTGTAAATATGATTATTTCATCGTTCCTGATTCAGCCTATTATGAAGGAAACATGTTTGCAATGACAATTAGAGATTATAGTTGCTCATGCCATGCTTAATTAGCTAGGAGTTTATAATGGTTTACCTTACGTGTCAACATGCTATTAAAATGGTTGTGATGTGGTATGATGAGGTGGTATCCTCCTTTGAACGATTCGAGTGGCTTGACTTGGCACATGTTCACGCATGTAGTTGAAACAAAATCAACATAACCTCCACGATATTTATGTTCATGGTGAATTATATCCTACTCATGCTTGCACTCAGTGTTGATTAATTTTAATGCATGTTCATGACTGTTGTCGCTCTCTAGCTGGTCGCTTCCCGGTCTCTTTCTAACCTTCACTTGTACTAAGCGGGAATACTGCTTGTGCATCCACTTCCATAAACCTCAAAAAGTTATTCCATATGAGTCCACCATACCTTCCTATATGTGGTATCTACCTGCCGTTCCAAGTAAATTTGTATGTGCCAAACTCTAAACCTTCAAATGAAATTCTAATTTGTATGCTCGAATATCTCATGTATCAACTAGGGATGTCTATATCTTCCATGCCAGGTGGGTTATTCTCAAGAGGAGTGGACTCCGCTCCTCATTCACGAGAAAATGGCTGGTAACTGGGATGCCCAGTCCCATGCTTAAATTAAAATAATTGCAAACAAAACTCCCCCAGGATTGTTGTTAGTTGGAGGCACCCATTGTTTCGGACAAGCCATGCATTGATGTTTGTTGGTGGTGGGGGAGTTTAAACTTTACCATTCTGTTTGGGAACCGCCTATAATGTGTGTAGCATGGAAGATATCGAGATCTCTCAGTTATTATGTTGACAATGAAAGTATGTCACTCAAAATATTATTTATGCATATTTCAAAAATCGAGCTCTAGCACCTCTACAAATCCCTGCTTCCCTCTGTGAAGGGCCTATCTATTTACTTTTATGTTGAGTCATTATCCTCTTATTAAAAAGCACCAGTTGGAGAGCATCGCTGCCATTTGCATGCATTACTATTAGTTTACATTGAGTATGACTGTGACTGGATCTCTTTTACCATGAATTACAATGTTTAGTCAGTCCTTGAACTTCAAAGGTGCTCTGCATTTATGTTTTGCGGTCTCAGAAAGTGCTAGCGAGATACCATCTTGTTATATCATACTATGATTGTTTTGAGAAAGTGTTGTCATCTGAGATTTACTATTATTGCTCGCTAGCGGATTATGCCATTGATATGAGTAAACATGAGACCTAAATGTTATTGTGAATATGGTTAGTTCATAATCTTTGCTGAAAACTTGAATGCTGGCTTCACATATTTACAACAACAACAAGATCAAACAGAGTTTGTAAAAGTTTTTCTTTATCACTTTCAGTTTGTTAACTGAATTGCTTGAGGACAAGAAAAGGTTTAAGCTTGGGGGAGTTGATACGTCTCCATCGTATCTACTTTTCCAAACACTTTTGACCTTGTTTTGGACTCTAACTTGCATGATTTGAATTGAACTAACCCGGACTGACGTTGTTTTCAGCAGAATTGTCATGGTGTTATTTTTGTGCAGAAATAGAAGTTCTCGGAATGACCTGAAACTTGACAGAGAATATTTTTGGAATTTATAAAAAATAATGGTGAAAGAATCAACACTAGGGGGCCCACACCCTGTCCACGAGGGTGGGGGGGGGGGCGCCCCCTGTCTCGTGGGTCCCCTGATGCTCCACCGACCTCAACTCCAACTCTATATATTCAAGTTCGGGGAGAAAAAAATCAGAGAGAAGGATTCGTCGCGTTTTACGACACGGAGCAGCCGCCAAGCCCTAATCTCTCTCGGGAGGGTTGATCTGGAGTCCGTTCGGGGCTCCGGAGAGGGGTATCCGTCGCCATCGTCATCATCAACCTTACTCCATCACCAATTTCATTATGCTCACCGCCGTGCATGAGTAATTCCATCGTAGGCTTGCTGGACGGTGATGGGTTGGATGCGATTTATCATGTAATCTAGTTAGTTTTGTTAGGGTTTGATCCCTAGTATCCATTATGTTCTGAGATTGATGTTGCTATGACTTTGATATGCTTAATGCTTGTCACTAGGGCCCGAGTGCCATGATTTCAGATCTGAGCCTATTATGTTTCCATGAATATATGTGAGTTCTTGATCCTATTTTGCAAGTCAATAGTCACCTACTATGTGTTATGATCCGTTAACCCCGAAGTGACAATAATTGGGACAATTACCGGTGATGATCGCAATTTGAGGAGTTCATATATTCACTAAGTGTTAATGCTTTGTTCCGGTACTCTATTAAAAGGAGGACTTAATATCCCTTAGTTTCCAATAGGACCCCACTGCCACGGGAGGGTAGGACAAAAGATGTCATGCAAGTTCATTTCCATAAGCGCGTATGACTATATTCGGAATACATGCCTACATTACATTGATGAACTGGAGCTAGTTCTGTGTCACCCTATGTTATAACTGTTACATGAGGAATCACATCCGACATAATTATCCATCACTGATCCAATGCCTACGAGCTTTTCACATATTGCTCTTTGCTTAGTTACTTTTCCGTTGCCACTGTTACAATCACTACAAACCAATACTATTACTTTTTCCACTGTTACCGGTACTTCCATATTACTTTGCTACTAAATACTTTGCTGCAGATATTAAGTCTTTCAGGTGCGGTTGAATTGACAACTCAACTGTTAATACTTGAGAATATTCTTTGGCTCCCCTTGTGTCGAATCAATAAATTTGGGTTGAATACTCTACCTTCGAAAACTGTTGTGATCCCCTATACTTGTGGGTTATCAAAGCACACTACTACTAGTTAGGTTAGTAGTAGCACGACTTTTTTTAAAAGCACTGCAGCTATTAGCAGTAGCGCATTGCTCCAATGATCGCTATTGTTACCCATGTATAGCAGTAGCTTGGGCCAACCAACACTACTACTTACCTTTAGTTGTAGTGCTGTAGTAGTAGCACGGTTACCCGCACTACTGCTAGGCCCAAAACCAGCGCTACTGCTAGGCTTTCCCCTAGTAGTGTGTGCTGCATCATCCCTTCCTCTTTGGGGAAATACCGACGTAGTTCAAGATGCATCACTCCTCTTCATGTAAACCTTGTAAAATAAGAGAGAAAAGGCATACGTATTGTACCATAATGTGTAATAACAACCCATAATGTAATAAATATCAATATAAAAGCATGATGCAAAATGGACGTATCAACTCCCCCAAGCTTAGACCTCACTTGTCCTCAAGCAAAAGCCAAAATCGGAAAATATGTCCACATGTTTAGAGATAGAGATTTCGATAAAATAAAATATGGACATGAGGGCATCATGATCATCTTTAGAACAACAACATATATTCTCATATAGTTTCTTATGTCAAAGTAATAGTTCATTCACAAGGTAAAGTATGAACCTTAAACTTTATTGTAAACCAACAAACTATGATCTCAGTCATTGAAGCCATTGCAATTTATCATAATATCGGAAAGAGTCAATGTAAAAACTTTTGTATAGCAAGTCCACATACTCAATCATCTCTTAGTCTTTTATAATTGCTAACACTCACGCGATACTTATGGGTTCAAAGCCTCAATCGGATACAGAGAAAGATATGGGTTTATAGTTTTGCGTCCCAACCTTTTACCTCAAGGGTAATGAGGGAGTCCTGGATTAGGGGGTCTCCGGACAGCCGGACTATATCCTTTGGCCGGACTGTTGGACTATGAAGATACAAGATTGAAGACTTCGTCCCGTGTCCGGATGGGACTCTATTTGGCGTGGAAGGCAAGCTAGGCAATACGGATATGGATATCTCCTCCTTTGTAACCGACCTTGTGTAACCCTAGCCCCTTCCGGTGTCTATATAAACCGGAGGGTTTTAGTCCGTAGGACAACGGACAATCATACCATAGGCTAGCTTATAGGGTTTAGCCCCTCCAATCTCGTGGTAGATCAACTCTTGTAATACCCATATTATCAAGTATAATCAAGCAGGATGTAGGGTTTTACCTCCATCAACAGGGCCTGAACCTGGGTAAAACATCGTGTCCCCTGCCTCCTGTTACCATCCGCCTTAGACGCACAGTTCGGGACCCCCTACCCGAGATCCGCCGGTTTTGACACCGGCATTGGTGCTTTCATTGAGAGTTCCTCTGTGTCGTCATCATTAGGCTTGATGGCTCCTTCAATCATCGATACGATGCAGTTCACGGTGAGACTTTTCTCCCCGGACAGATCTTTGTGTTCGGCAGGTTCGCACTGTGGGCCAACTCGCTTGGTCATCTGGAGCAGATCGAGAGTTATGCCCCTGGCCACCAGGTCAGGTTTGGAAGCTTAAATTACACGGCCGATACCCGCGGAGACTTGATCTTCGACGGATTCGAGCCCCTGCCTAGTGCGCCACACGGTCACGATGAGCATGATTTAGCTCTGCCATCGGACAGTGTTCAGGAGATCGCACCAGCAATCGCCCCGACCCTCAATTCGGAGCCAGATGCACCATCCATGGACGGGTGGATAGACCCCGCCATGGAGGCCGCACTCTCATCGGCGATCGAGCCGAGTATCGACCTTACCCTTCACGGGAGCCGTGACGCCGAACTACCGGATTCCTCCCCGGCCACGGACTTCGAACCGCCTGCGCCCGTGCCTATCAAATCTGACTGGGCGCCGATCATGGAGTTTACCTCCGCGGATATTTTTCAGCACTCACCCTTCGGCGACATACTGAACTCATTAAGGTCTCTCTCACTGTCAGGAGAGTCCGGGCCGAACTATGTTCGGCAGGATTGGGATGCGGATGACGAAGAAATTCGCCGCCCACCCACCGCCCACTTAGTAGCCACTGTCGATGATTTGACCGACATGCTTGACTTCGACTCTGAAGACATCAACGGTATGGACGACGCTGCAGGAGACGAACAGGAACTACTGCCCACAGGCCACTGGACGCGCACTTCATCATATGATGTATACATTGTGGACACACCCAAAGAAAATGACAACGAGGAACGGAAGGACGCAGCGAAGGGTTGTTCCCTCGAGAAGCAGTCAAAGCGGCGGCGTAAGCGCCGCTCCAAATCCCGCCTCGGCAGAAACAGCGGTCATATAGACCCGGCTATGGAGCAAGGTGAACCATCGCCCGACCAGGGCAACACGGAGAATCAAACCAAACAACCCGACCCCGTCGAAGATAACAGCCCGGATGATATCACACTGGACAGGCACCCGGAGCAACATAATGCCCATCAAAGGCTGGTTGCCACTGTGAGGAGTCTGAAAAATAAGAAGCAAAGGCTCAGGGCTGCACAAGACACACTCAGAATCAGATGGAGTGAAGTACTCAACACTGCAGCAAAGTACGGCGGTAATCGCCACACCAAGAGCTAGCCAAAGCGAAAGCTGCTACCCGAATTCGATGAGGAGGCCTTAGATCCCCCGCAATCAAAAAACAAAACGGCCATCCAGTCAGATAGACAACCTCGTGGCCAACATAGAATGGCAAACGACGCCGCACATAAGCCGGTACGTGATCCACATGAGGAATCGCATCAAAAGTACGATGCAACTAGATCCATCTACGGGCCACGCAAGAGCGCTCCAACACACAATGCAACACAACAAACATCCCAATACCTCGGTACACCCAAATACAAGGGTGCCGCACACCCCCTATGTTTCACCGATGAGGTGCTGGGCCATGAATTTCCAGAGGGATTCAAACCCGTAAACATAGAGGCGTACGATGGAACGACAGACCCTGGGGTCTGGATTGAGGACTACATCCTCCGTATCCATATGGCTTGAGGAGATGATCTCCATGCCATCAAGTACTTACCCCTCAAGCTCCAAGGGCCAGCTCGGCACTGGCTTAAAAGCCTCCCCAAAAACTCCATTGGAAGCTGGGAAGAGCTCGAAGACGCCTTTCAGGCAAATTTTCAAGGAACATATGTCCGACCACCGGATTTTTTTTCAGACGATTTAAGTCATATAACTCAACAGCCCGGAGAGTCAACCCGAAAGCTTTGGAATAGGTTCCTCACTAAAAAGAACCAAATAGTCGACTGTCCGGACGCCGAAGCCTTAGCAGCTTTCAAGCACAATGATAACCCACAAGTATAGGGGATCAATTGTAGCCTCTTTCGATAAGTAAGAGTGTTGAACCCAACGAGGAGCTAAAGGTAGAACAAATATTCCCTCAAGTTCTGTCGACCACCGATACAACTATACGCACACTTGACGTTCGCTTTACCGGAAACAAGTTTGAAACTAGAAGTACTTTGTAGGTGTTGTAGGATAGGTATGCAAGATAATAAAGAGCAAGTAAATATAAAGTAGGGGCTGTTTAGATGAAGACACAACTAAATTAGTTTTAGTAAAGAGCTTTTGTCAACAAGAAAGTTATTTGTCCCTAGGTAATCGATAACTAGACCAGTAATCATTGTTGCAATTTTATATGAGGGAGAGGCATAAGCTAACATACTTTCTCTACTTGGATCATATGCACTTATGATTGGAACTCTAGCAAGCATCCACAACTACTAAATATTCATTAAGGTAAAACCCAACCACAGCATTAAAGCATCAAGTCCCCTTTATCCCATACGCAAATAACCTACTTACTAGAGTTTGTGTTTCAGTCACTCACCAACCCACTATAAGCAAATCATAAGCATATTGCAAACCCTACAGCAGGAATCCATCACGCTTGCGCGACACGGAGAGCACCATAGGACAGCACCAATAATAAAACATACAACTCAAACCAATCACGATCATCAAATAGCCATTAGGACAAAACAGATCTACTCAAACATCATAGGATAGCAATACATCATTGGGAAATAATATATAGCGGGTAAGACAGATTAAGTAGAGATTACAGCGGGTAAGAGAGAGGTTACACCGCTGCATAGAGGGGGAGAGAGTTGGTGATGATGGCGGTGAAGTTGTTGGTGAAGATCGCGGTGATGATGATGGCCCCCGGTGGCACTCCGGTGCCACCGGAAGCGAGGGGGAGAGAGCCCCCCTCCTCCTCCTTCTTCTTCTTCTTCTTCCTTGACCTCCTCCCTAGATGTGAGAAGGGTTTTCCCTCTGGTCCATGGCCTCCATGGCACGGGAGGGGCGAGAGCCCCTCCGAGATTGGATTTGTCTCTCTATCTCTCTCTGTTTCTCCGTTCTGTTCTGGCTCTGTTTCACCGTTTCGTGTATATATGGAGATCCGTAACTCCGATTGGCCTGAAACCTTCGCCATGATTTTTTTCTTCTGAAAATTAGCTTTCTTGCAGCAAAAGAAGAGCGTCAACCGCCTTACGGGTGGCTCACGAGGGTAGGGGCGCGCCCAGGGGGGTCAGGCGCGCCCAGGGGGGTCAGGCGCGCCCCCCTACCTCGTGACCACCTCGGGCACCGTCTCGCGTGGATTTTTCTTCCGGAATTTCCCAAATATTCCAAAAATAAGCTCCGTCCGTTTATATCCCGTTTGGATTCCGTTTGGTATGGATATTCTGCGCAACACATGCAACAAACAGGAACTGGCACAAGGCACTGGATCAATATGTTAGTCCCAAAAATAATATAAAAACTTGCCAAAAAGTATATGAAAGTTGAATAATATTGGCATGGAACAATCAAAAATTATAGATACGACGGAGACGTATCAGCATCCCCAAGCTTAATTCCTGCTCGTCCTCGAGTAGGTAAATGATAAAAAAGATAATTTTTGATGTGGAATGCTACCTAGCATAATCTTGATCATATGTCTAATCATGGCATGAATATTAAGACACGAGTGATTCAAAGCAATAGTATATCCTTTGACATAAAAATAATAATATTTCAAGCATACCAACCAAGCAATTATGTCTTATTGAAATTACATAGCCAAAGAAAGCTCATCCCTACAAAATCATATAGTCTGGCTATGCTCCATCTTCACCACACAAAATATTCACATCATGCACAACCCCGATGACAAGCCAAGCAATTGTTTCATACTTTTGACGTTCTCAAACCTTTTCAACTTTCACGCAATACGTGAGCGTGAGCCATGGACATAGCACTATAGGTGGAATAGAATATCATGGTGGAGAAGACAAAAAGCAGAAGATAGTCTCACATCAACTAGGCGTATCAATGGGCTATGGAGATGCCCATCAATAGATATCAATGTGAGTGAGTAGGGATTGCCATGCAACGGATGCACTAGAGCTATAAGTATATGAAAGCTCAAACTGAAACTAAGTGGGTGTGCATCCAACTTGCTTGCTCATGAAGACCTAGGGCATTTGAGGAAGCCCATCGTTGGAATATACAAGCCAAGTTATATAATGAAAATTCCCACTATTATATGAAAGTGATAACTCAAGAGACTCTCTATATGAAGAACATGGTGCTACTTTGAAGCACAAGTGTGGAAAAAGGATAGTAGCATTGTCCCTTTTATTATTTTTATTTTTTTATTTGGCCTTTCTTTTTTTATTTGGCCTTTCTTTCCTTTTTTGGGGACAATGCTCTATTAATGATGATCATCACACTTTTATTTACTTACAACTCAATATTACAACTCGATACTAGAACAAAGATATGACTCTATATGAATGCCTCCGGCGGTGTACCGGGATGTGCAATGATCTAGCGTAGCAATGACATCAAAAAACGAACAAGCCATGAAAACATCATGCTAGCTATCTTACGATCATGCAAAGCAATATGACAATGATGCTCAAGTCATGTATATGATGATGATGGAAGTTGCATGGCAATATATCTCGGAATGGCTATGGAAATGCCATGATAGGTAGGTATGGTGGCTGTTTTGAGGAAGGTATATGGTGGGTTTATGGTACTGGCGAAAGTTGCGCGGTACTAGAGAGGCTAGCAATGGTGGAAGGGTGAGAGTGCGTATAATCCATGGAGTCAACATTAGTCATAAAGAACTCACATACTTATTGCAAAAATCTATTAGTCATCGAAACAAAGTACTACGTGCATGCTCCTAGGGGGATAGATTGGTAGGAAAAGACCATCGCTCGTCCCCGACCGCCACTCATAAGGAAGACAATCAATAAACACCTCATGCTTCGACTTCGTTACATAACGGTTCACCATACGTGCATGCTACGGGACTTGCAAACCTCAACACAAGTATTTCTCAATTTCACAATTACTCAACTAGCACGACTCTAATATCACCACCTTTATATCGCAAAACTATTGCAAGGAATCAAACATATCATATTCAGTGATCTACAAGTTTTATGTAGGGTTTTATGACTAACCATGTGAATGACCAGTTCCTGTCATCTCTCTAAATAGATATAAGTGAAGCACGAGAGTTTAATTCTTTCTACAAAAGATATGCCCATGCTCTAACAAATATAAGTGAAGCAAAAGAGCATTATACAAATGGCGGTTGTTTATGTAAAGAGAAACAGGCAATCCAAGCTTCAAAAGATATAACTGAAGCACATGAAGCATTCTATAAAGCCATACTCAAAAGATATAAGTGAAGTGCAGAGAGCATTCTATAAATCAACCAAGGACTATCTCATACCAGCATGGTGCATAAAATAAAAATAAAAACTAAATGCAAAAGACGCTCCAAGATTGCACATATCGCATGAACGAAACGAATCCGAAAACATACCGATATTTGTTGAAGAAAGAGGGGATGCCTCCCCAGCATCCCCAAGCTTAGACGCTTGAGTCTCCTTGAATATTTACTTGGGGAGCCTCAGGCATCCCCAAGCTTGAGCTCTTGCCTCTCTTCCTTCTTCTCACATCGAGACCTTCTCGATCATCGAACACTTCATCCACACAAAACTTCAACAGAAAACTCGGTAAGATCCGTTAGTATAATAAAGCAAATCACCACTATAAGTACTGTTGCAAACCAATTCATATTTTGTTTTTGCATTGTGTCTACTGTAATATAACTTTTTCATGGCTTAATCCACTGATATAAATTGATAGTTTCATCAAAACAAGCAAACTATGCATCAAAAACAGAATCTGTCTAAAACAGAACAGTCTGTAATAATCTGAACATTCACCATACTTCTGATACTTGAAAAATTCTGCCAAAATTAGGAAAAATATACAATTTTTATAGGAACACATTGCAAAAAGAATCAGAACCATTTGACGTTCCAGCTAAAAATGTAAAATCGCGCACTACAGCCAAAGTTTCTGTCCTGCACCATACAAACCATCAAGCAAATGTAAACATCCTAAAGGCAAACCTTGGCACATTATTTTTATAATACAATGGAATTGTACAAGGGGATAATTATTTTTATTGAAAAGTTTCTGTAATCAAGATTCACAAAGTTCCCATGGGCATGAACAAAGTTCAAGGACGTCCCCCACTTTCACAATGCTCGTCTCTCTCACTTTCACTTTTCTTTTAGAAAAAGTTTTGGGTTCCCCTATTTATTTTTGTTGTTTTTAAACTATATGAAAGCACTCAACAGAAATAAATGACTCTCTAAAACTTCCGGGTTGTCTCCATGGCAGCGCTTTCTTTAAAGCCATTAAGCTAGGCATATAGTGCTCGAGTAGTGAATCCACCCGGATCCCAAGGTATATCAAAGCCAATTTTAATTAACAATGATTTGTAATTTAGTAGTGAGCACAAAGTAAAATATATCATGTAACAACAAAGTCTAACTCTCTTCCTATGCATCGGCATGTCATAAAAGAACAATTCATGCACACAAAGTAAAGGCCAATGCATAGTATAAACAGTTTCTTGCAATTTTATCGTATTGGAAACATAGAGAGGTGGAGATATAGTTCCTCTCTCATAATAACTGCAAGTAGGAGCAGCAAGCACATGCATATTATATCTATAAAAATCATCATGTGTAATAATAAAACGCAACCCATCAATGTAATCCTTAATAAGTGCAAACTTCTCTGATATAGTGTAATCGGGAGAATTCAAAAAGATAATAGGACTATCATGCGTGGGTGCAATAGCAACAATTTCATGTTTAACATAAGGAACTATAGAAAGTTCATCTCCATAAGCATAATTCATATTGGCATCTTGGCCACAAGCATAGCAAGCATCATCAAAAAAGGATATTTCAACGGAATCAACGGGATCATAACAATCATCATAGCAATCATCCTCCAGTAAGCACGAAGGGAAATTAAACAATGTATGAGTTGAAGAGTTACTCTCATTAGAAGGTGGGCACGGGTAGCTAATCCGCTCTTCCTCCTTTTGTTCTTCGCTCTCTTCCTCATCTTTTTCATCCAATGAGCTCACAGTTTCATCAATTTCTTCTTCCATAGACTCCTGCAAAATATTAGTGTCTTCTTGGACAGCGGAGTAGTACTCAATATATGGTTCAACATAGACATTAGAAGCATAATTATCATAGCAATATTTAAATATGGCAAAAATTTCAGATTTGTGAAGAGTAGCATCATACTTTTCAATCAAAGAAGCAATTTCAAAAGCACCCTTAAAAGCAACAAATTCTTCAATTTGTTGAACATCATAGTAATTATAAACACCCTTAGCATCTGAAGATAAGATTCCATTATCAATAAACTCACATTGGTAGGGAAGGTGTTTCTTAGGGTTTTTAGAACAACAAGTAAAATCATATATTTCACATAAATTCCAAGCATAGCATTGCAAACGTTGAATTTGACCCCATAATAGTTTCCCTTTTTCAGATATACGGTGTCGCACATAACAAGCATGCTCATCTAAAGATTTGCCCTCAACTAAGCTAGTTGGGGTTTCGGCACGAGCACAAAGGGACCGAAGATGATCCAAGTAATAAGAGTCAACAGTGTGATAGATTTTGATTGGTTCTTCAACCATTGGTTCAGTAGGTACAACTAATTTTTTTTGGTATTTTGTGTTTCCTACCCATAACTAAAGATAGAAAACAACTAAGAACAGCAAATAAAAATTACTTAGTGATAAAGCAAACAAGCACACACGAGAATATTCACCCCACGCTATTGCACCCCGACAATGGCGCCAGAAAAAGGTCTTGATAACCCACAAGTATAGGGGATCAATTGTAGCCTCTTTCGATAAGTAAGAGTGTCGAACCCAATGAGGAGCTAAAGGTAGAACAAATATTCCCTCAAGTTCTATCGACCACCGATACAACTCTACGCACACTTGACGTTCGCTTTACCGGAAACAGGTTTGAAACTAGAAGTACTTTGTAGGTGTTGTTGGATAGGTATGCAAGATAATAAAGAGCAAGTAAATATAAAGTAGGGGCTGTTTAGATGAAGACACAACTAAATTAGTTTTAGTAAAGAGCTTTTGTCAACAAGAAAGTTATATGTCCCTAGGCAATCGATAACTAGATCGGTAATCATTGTTGCAATTTTATATGAGGGAGAGGCATAAGCTAACATACTTTCTCTACTTGGATAATATGCACTTATGATTGGAACTCTAGCAAGCATCCGCAACTACTAAAGATTCATTAAGGTAAAACCCAACCATAGCATTAAAGCATCAAGTCCCCTTTATCCCATACGCAAACAACCTACATACTCGGGTTTGTGTTTCAGTCACTCACCAACCCACTATAAGCAAATCATAAGCATATTGCAAACCCTACAACGGGAATCCCTCATGCTTACGCGACATGGAGAGCACCATAGGACAACACCAATAATAAAACATACAACTCAAACCAATCACGATCATCAAATAGCCATTAGGACAAAACAGATCTACTCAAACATCATAGGATAGCCATACATCATTGGGAAATAATATATAGCGTTGAGCACCATGTTTAAGTAGAGATTACAGCGGGTAAGAGAGAGGTTACACCGCTGCATAGGGGGGGGGGGAGAGTTGGTGATGATGGCGGTGAAGTTGTTGGTGAAGATCGCGGTGATGATGATGGCCCCCGGTGGCACTCCGGTGCCACTCGAAGCAAGGGGGAGAGAGCCCCCCTCCTTCTTCTTCTTCCTTAACCTCCTCCCTAGATGGGAGAAGGGTTTCCCCTCTGGTCCATGGCCTCCATGGCAC